>NC_050516.1:12664776-12675000 GCF_002922805.2 Oryzias melastigma | reverse complement strand
GGGCGGGACTTTTGGCATGGAAGTAAGCCTTCACTAATATCCCATCATCCCTTTGTTTACGCGCTCTCCCCCCTTAAAACCACAAGTTAAATTAAGCGATGCAACAAAAATGGCGAGCAATACTAAAGCTATCCAGCCACTCATTTTTGAGCAAGATTCTAGCACAGACAAGGGAAACGAAAACACTAATATTTCTGTTCGTCATGCGCTATTTGCCCTCTAAAAAAAAGTAATGTTTCATAAGCTGTTGTCACGGCAACACTTTCACAAACTGTGTTTGTGAAAGCAGGGGTGATCCGACTGAGTCCAGGAAGCAGATGCCCAATTACCATATCCTAATGATGAGGAGGATGAAGATGTGAGGATGCAGCTGCTGCTGCTGTCTGTCTCAGAGGCGTCTGAATATTCATCTGACATTTTTCATGACTTTTGCATCGTTCTGTTTTAAACTGCAGATCCTCATTAAGATGTTCATTTGAAGCCCAAAGTGTTTATTTGGAACAAAATGAAAGTGTTGTCTGCTGCCGATCAGTGCAGAGGAAGGAGGAGGAGAGAAGCTCCAGATGTGCACCGCCTTCACAGTAAAGGAAGCTGCACTTCCTCATCAAACCCATTTCTTCTCTTAAACTGGTTATTATAGAGA
Source organism: Oryzias melastigma (assembly GCF_002922805.2). Taxonomy (NCBI): domain Eukaryota; kingdom Metazoa; phylum Chordata; class Actinopteri; order Beloniformes; family Adrianichthyidae; genus Oryzias; species Oryzias melastigma. The sequence continues at coordinate 12,674,357 of NC_050516.1, read as the reverse complement.
ATGGCTTCACCACACATGCAATCTGACTGTTCTTTCAATACAATAGAAAAGCTTTATTATCACTGTACAGGTGCAACAAAATTTAGCAGCAGCTCCTTTGTGCAAAAAGACAGTAAGAACCAAATATTATGTAAAAAAGAAAAAAAAAAGTAACATGAAATATAAAAAATAAAAAAACACTTATTTCTGTCTGCATTTAGGGCTGAAACAGTTCTGGGTTTGGAGTTCTATCTCTTAAGCTACGCTCACACCGCCGTCTGCAACGCGCGTTCAACCACTTCTAATGAAAGTCTACGGCTAGGTTCACTTCAGCCGTGTTAACCCGCGTTCAAGAAACCACTTTTAATTAAAAATCTAAGTAAACATACATTAACCCAAATTTCGACCTTCTGCGTTCAAAACTTTTATGTGTCACTACGCACGTTTTTAATTCCAGTTGCGGGCAGAAAGTTCAACTGGTTGAACTTCTGGACACTTATTTGCGATAGCACTGAACTGTGATCAATTAGAGACTCAGATTTAGTAATGATGGGGTTATTTATGGGGTCATAAATAACCCCACCATGGAATGTGCTTCAGTCAAACATGAATTAGCACAGCACCTTCATGAATATTAATCAAAACAATGAGTGAGATGTGTGGCATGTATGTCAGCATCATGTCCTCCAAACCATCATAAACACTTGCAGAGAGTTTGCTGGAGCTGCCTAACACCCACATTCAAGAAGAAAACACAATCCACCACTGAGGCAGTAAAAAAATGTTCATTTTATCTTCCCCAAGAACCCATGACCCTTTGTTATAGTAGAAGGAGAGGGCAGTCATGTAACTCTATTTAAATATTCTGATGAAATATCAGTGCATGCCAGCAACCGCCGTGCTATGTGAAGTTTTGTTTTTCAAGGCTAAAAAGATTATTTGTAAAAAGGAAAAATAAGTTGGCTTGGTTAGCGTCCTTCTGCACAGCAAAATTTATTTAAAAAAAAAAAGTCCCGCAATTTAATTTTGTTTTGTGAAATTTGATCTTGGATTGAATATGTTTGCAATTGACTTTCAATTAACAAACACAATTGGTTCAAGTTTAAGATGAAAGCAGGAACTGCAAACTTTCTTCATACCAGGGAAGCAAAAAATAAAAACAACAAAATGAGCATCAGAAATTTAATTTAACAACACAAAACAGTAAAAAACACAGTACAAATCAGAGATGTAAAGCCTGTCCTATAAAAGTAATACATAGAAAGAAAGAAAAAGGTTACAATGCCTAAATGTTTGAAGATAATTTATAAATTAGCCTTTATTATGCACTAAAATGCTAAAAAAATACTTTCATTAAGAACATTAAGATAAATGTATACAGTTGGAAAATGTGTTAAATAAATCAATTTAATTATAACAATTATTTCTTTGCATCTGCTGTAGATTTTTAATGTACAAATGTTACTCTCGGTGCTAAAAGTTTAATATTTGTGAGTTAGCATGATGCTAATAGCATTAGCACCCCATTAAGAGGTATTTTCAACAGTAATGTGTATAACTGCACCCCTTATGGTAAGGCTCAGACTACTTTTTTATTTCTACAAATTTATTTTATATTTGAGAAAGTTTTAAAGCTACATAATCAACATTATTAAACAAGAAATGGCCAACATCTGTTGCTTCGCGATGCTAACTCCACAAGATGCTAATGCACACCACAATATTTTAATAACATATATTTTTTGCTTTCTTTAACAACATTTTATAGACTCACTTTGATGAAAAGGGTGTTTTTGGTGATTTTAACATGTTCTGGATAAATAAAACTCAACTTAAAATCGGATTTGTCTGTATTTCTTTATTCAGATTGTTTTGATTCAGGAACAGACAAAAAATGCTGATTGAAAAGGATTGTTGTGACATAGAAAATAAACAAGATCTTTGCTCTCTCTCTCTATTCCACAACAGAAAATTTATAGTATTGTTTTTAGACTAAATATCTCAGTCTGATTTAAGAAAAAAAGTACAAGATTTTCAATGTTAATCCAGGAAAATGGTCATATTACTCCTCCATCCCAACATCTGATCAGCACAAAAACATCCTGATGTACAGGTGAGACCCTCCCACAAGGTGGTGCTGTTAGATCATTTAAAGGTAAAACCGCTGCTTCCTCGACCCCAGTTTTTGTCTCTTTGTCCATCTTTCAACACTGAAGATGACCTTTATAAGGTTTTTGTCATTATTATATCCTCAGATGTGTCTTTTTGTGCATGAAAATATATATAATAAAGACGAATAAACGTCAAATTCCTTTGCTGAGTCGTTTCTAAAAGCTTTATTCATAAGAAAAGACGGTGCATGTCCTGGCAGTGCAGGCATCTGTACATGAAGCTGGAGCCAGGTTCTTTTTCACCCCTCCACACACACACAAACACACACCAACACACACAGCTGCTGCTGAAACTAAGCCAAGATCATCACTGTTGGCTGTGAAACACGGAGACGGTCTTTGACTGACTTACTGGGCTTCTCCTGCACCTCCTCCTCAGAAGCTTGATCTGTCATTTCAGCAGATCAGAGAGGAAGGTTCTCATCTGCAAGATGTTGAGTTTATACGGATTTACTGAATCAAAGGAGAATAAAACACATAAAAGACGATGAAAAGACAAAAACTTCTTTTTTATTTCCCCTTTTTTCCTCAGAACTTCATGGGTCGGACTCAAAGGATTCAGTCAAACTTAAACCCAGATATGATTTACAAAACCTAAATCTACCCAAGTATATCAGTCTAAGGATAAAAACATTTCACTAAGAGAGAACATCTGAAATTTTGTATATTTCCTTTTAAAACACTTTGCAGTAAAATCTATGCTAATCAAAATTTAAAATTGTGTGTTTTTAAGAAAAAAATTAATTGTTCTGTCTGAATAATAGGTGACCCAGCAAGTCATTCTATTGGTTTTTTTTAGTGCAAAAGGTCATTATAACCAGAAAGAAGATTTTTTTTTCTAATTCAGTTTTGCTGAGAGCTGCATGGGTGGTGTAGCGGTTAGCGCTCTTGCCAGGTTCAATTCCCAGCTCTCTGCGTGGACATGAACTTGCGCTCCGGATCCTCCCACAGCCCAAAAACATGCTTCATAGTGGATCGGTGACCCTAGGTGTGCATGCATACTCACACATGGGCCTGTGACTGGCTGGTGACCTGTACGGGGGGAACCCTGCATTCACCCAACAGTAGTAAGATAGGCTCCAGCAACCTTGTGACCCCAGAGAGGAACTTAGTGAATGCTGAAGATGGATGAATAGAGTTATGCTATTAAGACCCTTCAATTTTAAATATTTAACTTTTTCTTTTCAAAATAGTAAACCTACAAAATATAAATGATGTGAATGTATTACATGACTTCAATCTTGTGAAAATGTTATGTATTAAAAGTGATAAAAGCAATTGGAGCTAACTTATATCTATGAATTTGTTTTTTTAAATAACATGAAATCTCTTTTTGTCCAATGTCTGAGGTAAACACATGTATTAGGACCAAAAATGTTAATTAACACAGGATTAAGTTTATTTTCTTTAGTGTATTTTAACATTAATGAGCTAGTTTACATTTTCGCTAAAAATGGAAAATCTCCTCAAAAATATTGACTTTGCATTTTTTCTGCTTTTTAATATATTTATATATATATTTATTAGACATAAGCGATGATATATTTTGTCCTCTTCCCTGTCTTCTCAGACTCAAACCAGTCAAATGAGATGGTTCTGGTTCTGCTGGAGGTTCCTTCTCATTGGTCTTCTTTTTAGAATCTCTCTGTTTTCTCACTACACAATAATTTATTTGTTTGGTCACTTCTATTATCACAGTAAAGTCGAAATGCTTGGGTTTTTTTGGCCTTTCAATCCTATAATGACTTTGGCCCAGTTTAATGGGATTGTTTGCCTTCCACTTTGATACAACTTCAGCTAGAGCTTCAAATAAACTGAATTTAATCATATTGATGCAATCCTAATCTGAGTGGATTACAAAACAGAGGGCAGGTTCTGTCAAATTGAAATCAACTATAATTATAATTTGACTTTATAGGTCATAAATGAAGTACCTGTTTTTTAAATATGATTTAAGGAAATTTGGAGGAAATTCAAACCGGCAAAAGCTTTGTGGCTTATTGATAAACTCGATAAAAAAGGGTCACACATGTATTGTGTAAATTATTTAAGAAAAAAAGATTTTTTTTTTGTCTGTATTTGACTAGCATTTAAAAAGTAAATTCTTGCAGTCTTGGCTTAAATTTTCCCTCAAGGATCAACCTCTGCAGGACCGGTTGGAGGAGGAGATCCTACAGAGACCAGGAATTATTGAATGCTGCTGCAAACATCTTGCCCTTTTACCCTGACCCTTGTATGCACTAATGTAATGCATGTATGGATCATTCCCGTGGGACGGCCTAAAAGCAGGGTCAACAAGAAAGGGGGGAGGTGTGGAAGAGGCAGCATTTCTACCCGCCTTCCCTCGCCACAGGTCAAAGGTTGACTTGGAACATGAAAAAATATTGATCAGAGTTTTGCCTTTTTTATATACAATATTTTCCAGAAAATGACTATTTCTCTTTTTATAAACAACCAGGAGCAAATGCTTTTAGCCACATCTTTGCGGAGATATTTTTTCCTTTTGTACACTGGAAGGGTGTAAAGAGGGTACTGCGTACAATTGGTAATCTATTTGTATTTTTGGTCTTACGTGATACATGCATAACATACCTTATTTATTAGTGTCTTCTTGATGTGTTGTCATGTCGATGTGCGCAGATGTGTTGCTGCGGTACTGGTACGGTGGCCATGCATACAACACTGGACCATAGACGATAGAGAGAACTGGACTATCCCCCAGAAAGCCAAAATCCCATAGACTTCTATAGAGAAATAAACAGCTATTACTCAGTGATTACATTTGTCAGAATAACAATTCGAGCTCAGGTGTTCCTTTTTAACATATTCTTGCTAAACCTATTTTTTATTTATATTTTTTTCTTTATTGCAAGTTATTCAAGTTATAATTTACCCAATCAGATGCCTCAATAAGAGCATGAGGTGCCCGCTGGCCCCACCCCAAACGTTCAAAGCATTTGACAGATTCTCGGTTTAATCACTGTTTGTTTACGGCGTCTGTTCCCAAAATGGTTATTTCCGTACTGCGGAAAAAGGGCGACTGAATTGACTTCATTTCCTTAGAACCTGAGGTAACAGGCTTGTTGTGTCCGTCTCTATTTATGTCAATGATCTGGACGCCCTACACGCAGATGTCACCCAGCTGCAGCTCCCGCTGGGGGGTGCCAGTGCAGTGAATGTTTTATACATGGTTTTGTCGTGGTTCATTTGTGATACATCGTTAAAAATTTCATGTTAAGACCACAACTTCTCCTTTTTTCCACATATATTACCGTATTATGTACTAGTGGCAGTGTGACACTTTTAAACTGGCTTTCTGGCTCCAATTTGGCTCTAAATGTCTAATGATTTGGTCTTCAGTTTTTTAATTCTCTACAATGCAAACCTAATGGACTCCACATGATGAATCATCTATTTTACACCCTATTTGGAAGATGCATTATTTCTTCAAGAAACAAGAGATCAAACTGTACAAAATTACTTGTGAGATACCCCAAGGCTCTAACCTGGAGTCTGTGCTTTTTGAAATATAAGTTTCTTAAAGACTCGATCCAATGAAAATTGTGTTTTGAGTGTTTTTGGCATGGATTTTTCTGATGACGGAGGACATATTTAAAGATTAACAATAATGGTAAATAAGCTAAACATTGCATTTCTGAGCAGGAGCAGACAAGAAAATGCTCTGAAAAAGAGCTTACCATATTTTCTGCAGTCAATGTATGGACTATTTTCAAACTTTTGTCATATTTAAAGCATTCTAAGGTGCATTAAGTCAGGCAAAAGATTCAGAGATTAATCCATCAGACTTTATTAACTGCACTCACTACAGTTCCTAAAATTATGACACGCTACATGTTAGCCAAGTTAGCATATTCACATTACTTGTAACATGTAAAACAACTGGCTAATACCACTAAAATAAAGGATACCGTGACAACCAATGAGCTATATAGACTAGATGTCTACGCTAAAAAACAAATTCCGACAGCGCTACATCTTAGCCATGTTAGCCTACTCACAAAACGTATAAAACACAGACTGATAAATAAACTATCGTTATTGTTACTATACGAACACCCAGCTTTGTTACTAACATCAAGAAAATACAGTCTGACACTGCTAGACTTTAGTTATGTTTGCATTTTCACAATAACACCGGAGCTTGTGTAACTTATAAAATAAAAAAAAGATTGACATTTTGACAAAGCGATTTTTAACTTTACTTCAACATCAGTGAACAAATCCAGAATGTATCTAATAAATAAGATGTTCCAAATTCTAAGGTACACTTTAGTCTTTTAAACAAAACTAAGGCACTTTAAATGCACCTGAAAAAGCAGACAAAACATGCATTTGTGCTCCCTGCTCTGGTCTTTAAGTCATTCAAATTGCCAGCAAAAAATTTTTAACATTTTAGTTTTTATTTGGCACTTTCTGTCTGTGTTTCTGTCCGCTCTCTTTCCTTTTTTTCATTCTATCTTTTTAATTATGGATGGTAAAACTTTGATCTAGTAAACAACATTCATATTCTTTAGAAAATATCACAGCTACATGTTTTTTAGGACTATTTCTTTTCTTAAATTCGGATAATTATCTGGATTGTCTAAATATTTTAATGGTGTAATGAACTCCAGATGATTAACTTGGCCTTTGACCAACGCAGCAAACAATACCCTGATCAACACAAGAGGCTCTTTATGCTAAAAGAAAAATCACTTTTCAATAATGAGCGCAGCCTGAGTGTGAAAACCACAGTGGGGTCAGAGTGGGCTCCCTGAGCCAGTGAAAGGAGACTAACGATTTTTTGGTTACGGGGCTGTCTGTGTCGGTCTGCCACATGCCCGTTTCCACGGCAGCAAGAAGCAGCGGAGGCGCATAAAAGCACAGTAGCCTTCTTTGGCATTCATAGAAATTCCAGCCATTAATTCACAAAAATGGAGGCGAGCTCCGAAGCTGATGAAACATTTGAGAGGAGCTGTGAAAATTTCTATCTTTAACCCAGCAGACACCACCTTTACTATAGTCTGTAGATGGGTGAGGTGTGACGAGTATAACAGGTTTATACCTATTTTATTTATATGTATTTCCTTTGTTTGTGTTAATATGATCCAAACTCTCAGATTAATGTAGGAGAATACAAAAAAATAGATATGTGTGATAATATCTGCAAAAAATCCATTTTGAACACGTGGCTACAGGGATTGTGAAGGCATCAGTGAGCCTGCAGCATACAGCAAAATGTAGGAGTTTCAAATCTCAGAAACCTGATGTTTGTAGCAGATATGATCCATTAGGTGGAAATTATTCACTCTGAAACATGAAAATGTTACAGATTCCAAAGAAAAAAACAAAAAAATTGCATGTGTTTGTGGGAGATCAAGAAATTTGTAACGACCAACAGGTGCAAACTATTGAACTGGATTTAGTGACCCCTCCCCCCTCGTGTTCTAAACAGGAAGTACCTACACGTTCCAAAAAATCCAAACCACATGGACTTCTATTAAGAAATAAACAGCTATTGCTCAGTCATTCTATTTGTCAAAATCAACATTTTTGTTCTGATGCTTTCTTTTGAACAAAATCTTGCAAATCTTTTAGTTTTTTCATGATTTTTTTGTTTGTTTACCGATTATTCAAACCGACCAATCAGATGCTTCAGTGAAAATAGGTGGTCTCACGTCGAATGTTTCTCCCTTCGGATTGGTGAGAGAAACAATGACTCCGACCGACTTGGACCAATCCTTGTTTAACGATGGCGGCGTCTATATCGCGAATAAATGGCGACTGAATTGACTTCATTTGGTGGGAGCCAGGAATAAGTCATTTTCTAATGGTAAATTCTTCTTCTCGTCTCTGTATCTTTTCTGTCAGTGACCATCTCCTGATTTTACTCTTGCAGTGTTTGTAGCAAACACATGTATTGTTTTTAATCATTGTACTTTGGCTAATCGTCTCTTACGTTGCCTAAAAATCTGACTGTGAACACTTAAATCGTGAACTTTTTAAGTCTAGTTGCCTGAAGAACAACCATTTGTAAAATTTGATAGAGAACTGAGAGTCTTTACATCACTCACTTACCTTGAAGTTTGTGTAAAGACCACTCTGATTCAAAAAAAAAAGTTTGGGGGTTTTTAACCTTTTCTTGAGGCATTTTGCTGATGGAGGACATATATAAAGAAAATTAAGCCCCGAATTGTATTTCTGAGTACAAAGAAAAAATAGAGTTTAAAAACGATTGTATTTGTCCCATAGAAACCACAATGGATGGGACACAAGCTTCCTGTTTTGATCCATTGTGATGCATCCACTGGTAGACGACTAGATCCATGTGTGTCTTTCTTTTCCTCGTCTGGGCTGGCATCTGGCTCCAAACTGTACGACTGGATACCTCCAATATTGCTTTCTATTTTTGTTGCACTAGTAATGTTAGGTTAGGGGTGTGAAGGGCTATAAGCTAGAGGGAGTAGTAGGGAAGGGGAGGTGGGGTTAGTCCGCACGACGTGGATTTGAACGTCTACCAAGTTCCAGGACATACACTCTACTGCTGAGCTGATAACACTCTAGATCTTCACCATTTATTTTATTTTTTTTAAAAGTTAGAACTTTGCAAGTATATTCATCATGTTTAATTGTCAGTAAATGTCAGCTTGATCTCAGTAATAACTGGAAATTAACTCACTAATGAAGCCGTAACAGACACTAGAGAAAAAACTGCTGGATGTGTATGTCATCCAAAGTGGATTTTCAGCTTTATGTTCCTCCTCTGTCTGTTCTTCTCCATAAATGACCCTGAGCCGTGCCAGGGGTTGTCCAAGAACAAACTAAATGTTTACTTCAATTTCCTCCATTTAATTAATGAATTATTCCAATTGTTCCAGTTCCAGTTACAAAATGCAACCACCCGGTGACCCAAATGCATATTTTTCAGTAAATGTATTGGCTGCACAGCAGCTTTTTTAATCGGGAGATGGGATGGTTTTCAGAAAAAATTTTACGGTGACCGGATGACTTTTGTCTTTATGTTGACATCAGTCAGGGGCCACTCGGGCACATTTTGAGGTTGCACAATGGCAGTCCAGTAAGAGACGAATGGCAGGAAGGCTACCAGGCGGCGTTCAGCCGGTGGCACTTGATAAGGATGTTTACCGTCCGGAGACAACACATCATCCAGTCAGAGCTCGTGCCACTGCCCTGTGGCCACCCAGCTGACGCTCTATTCTGTAATGGCATCATTCCCACCTGACAGCCACTGCCTACATTCATGACCACGCTAACAATCTTCCAAAAATCAGGCAGTCTCATGAAATCATGAAGACTATCAAGTAGCCCCTCCCTGCTTGTCCAGTGTGAACACTAATATGCTAAAAGCACGTTTTGTGTGTTGCCATAAATCCCCAAATTCAAAGTTCCTTTACACATTTTTGATTTCCA
>NC_050516.1:12661106-12664670 GCF_002922805.2 Oryzias melastigma | reverse complement strand
AAAAAAAAAAAAAAAAAAAAAAAAAAGACTGGGTGTCAAACAGGCGCTGGCAGGTTGATCCACAAACATAAATGATTCACGGCTCTCTGACTCTAAGAGGTGCGGCGGCGCTCTGTGAGCGCTGCAGGAGACACTCTCAATATGCTGCGCTCGGCGTGCCAGTTGGCAGCAGGGAGCCGGCGCTTGGCACGTCTCGCAGCTCCTGTAGATACTGACATCTTTAGCAGAATGGTAACAAGCCCTGCCCCCCCCCACACACCCCACACATTCCTTCACTCTTACCCCTGACAAGCATCCCCAACAGAGCCTGAAATGAGACTGAGCCGGCACTCTGCCCCCCTCTCATTGTGCTCCCTGCTGCAGAAAATTCAAGCTCCAGAGCGACTATGGCAGCGGTGATGCTTCTCAGTCACACCCGTGTATTATTAACCCCACATTTGTGAATTAAGTATCTCAGCTGAGACTCCTTCAGTTTCCCTCCTGAGGGATTTCTAATCCCCATCCCTAACCTGTGCTGCCTTCACCATCATCATCCGCAGCAGCAGAGGGAAAACTTTGAAATCTCAGCTGGGAAACATCTGGATTTTAACTGTGACAGAAATCTCTGCTAATCCTAGATTATCTCTGAGGTGATAGCAATGCGGTTCTGTTGACATCACAGCTGGATGAGATTTTCTGGGAGTGTGAAGCACCAACAGAGCGGGGCTGTTTCTACCAGCAGCTGTTTGGTGTGAATGTGGTGACGGGGTTGTTAACCCCCACGTAAAGGTGTTGGGATCCATGCTGTTGGGTTATCGCTGTCGGGTTAGCGCCACAGCAGGTTCCCAGTTTCATCTCCTCCTCCAACGCTGAAATCAACAAACAATGTTTCAGGGTTTCATGCAGGTTTGGATTTAGCCAACTTTGGGGTGCAGGTAGACTATTTGCAGGGGGGACCCCTAAAATTCTTAGAAAACTATCCTGGAGTCTTATCTGTTCATCTATATCTATGTGTTGAATGTTCTTGCTGATACTACCCTCTGCATTTACCGGGCTTGGGACAGGTACAGGACACTGGTTTGAAACCCGTTGAGGCTCCATTTATTTATTTATTCCTCCATCCGTCCACTCATCCATCCATCTTCTCCCACTCATCCAGACCCGGTTTGTGGGGCAGCAGTCTAAGCAAAGATGCTCAGACTTCCTCTCTCCGGCCACTTCCTCCAGCTCCTCTGAGGGGACCCCGAGGCGTTCTAAGGCCAGCCGAGAGACGTAAGCTTCGTTTCCACTGAGCAATCCAGTAGGATACAGTCCAGATCGATCCGGTATTTTGAGCTTTTCCATTGTTAAATTAACCCATTAAACAGTTCCAATCTGTACCTCTTGAGGATTTACGTCTGTTGTAGGTCTATAGATAAATAGAACGGAGCGGTTGGGGCGGAGCTGCTGTAGCATCCACTGATTGGCAGAAATTATGAAACGACCTTAGAAAGCACCAACATAGCGCTAAGCTAGCGATTCCTATTTTCTCAGCTGCAGCCACAATCTTCTTTCAAACAACATTAAATTCCTATTAAGCACGATGTACAAAAAGTAAAGCAAGAAAAAGACGAGCTGCTGGATGACCTCCATTGTTGTTGCTTTTCTAGTCGTCGCACTACAATGATGGAATGACTCACCAGAGGTCTACACCACGCATGCGCCGGGAAAACAAACTGCTCAGTGAAAGCGAGGCTTAACTGAGGGGAAACGTTCTCCAGAATTAACGGGACTGTACCGTACTGCTCCTTACCGGACCACTCAGTGGAAACAAGGTTTTTGTCTCTCCAGCGTGTCCTGGGTCTTCCCCGGGGCCTCCACCTAGTGGAGACATGCCCAGAACACCTCCCCAGGGAGACATCCAGGAGCTGTGGTTGCAAGGTCTTGGTGCTTGTCGTGTCGGCAACCCTCCCAAACCCTATTTTGTCTATTATTAATAATTTTCTTGTTTGTTTTTGTTTTTATCATTTTTATTTTGTCAGGTTAATTTTTTATTGTTCCTGGCCAGCACATTTAGGAGGGGGGCATTCATAGCATTTCAGGGGGCATTGTCCATCCCCAACTTCCCCATGCCTACATCTGGCCCTGGTTCCATGTTTCAGTGAAGCGGTTCATCCCCCGCTGGACCCATTTCTCAGACGTTACCCAGGACTGAAGGGAGGGAAACCCAGCAGAAGGAAGGAGTTTGGGTCCGTTTAACAGACTTTCTCTTGAAGCTTGGCAGAGTTGGAAGGTTTGCTTTGGATGGCTCCCAAATCAAAACACAAGTCTTGGTGTGATGCCAAAGCCGCGCAGGAGCAGACGCATGAATGATGGTCGGGAACCGGATCCGAGCCAACCTTCCAGATCTGCCAAAGGCATTTTTTTTGTCCAAATGAGCAGTGAGACCCGGTCAGGGTGTCGAGTGTCACTCGTCTTGATGGTGGCGTCACATTTAAGCTACTTATTCAGTTGATGCTAGCATCCGAGGAGAAAAGTGTTTGTTCTACAGAAACAGTCTGGTTTTGAGGTCCAAAAACTTTAGATCCGACTAGGACAGTAAAACCACACCTCAAATGATGAAATGTTTTCCTTATCTTTGTGTAGCAGTTCAGAATCTCACCTCTAAATCTAGATAAACTGGTTTTTAATGTTTCGCCACTTTATTGCCTCTTATGGGACGTGTTAGGCCAGATTCATTAATGCTTTAACACTGGATATATGGGCAAGAACTGTTTGTCCTGTTTTCATGATGTCCTTTAAGGTGGCCGCACAATTCCTAATAGAAGTGCGAGACACACCTGCACCGCCTTTAAAGGCCGAGTCACACTAGCGCTACGTAAGTAATTACAGTCTTTCATGATGCATGAGTGATATATGTAATTCACAAGTGTTTCTTGCGTCTGTCAGGTGTCCCTCAAGGGGCTTTAAGCTGTTCACAATTTTTGGTCACAAAGTTTTTGTATATTTTATGTAGTTTTTATGCAATTATAAGGGAAATGTCACGCAATTGTGCGTGATTTGTCTATGATGGATTCTTAAATTTGTATGTCTAACCAACTTTTCACACATGCACCACCAATGTATAACTTTTATATTGCGTATACTGCACACATATCACATAAAATTACATAATTGATCCAATGAACACTAATAAATTGCGTATAAACAGTGTAATATTTCCACATGGTTCATGGACATCATTTGTATTGGGTCTGAAAACAGACAATCTATCAAAACGAAATGCTAAAAAATGAGGAAACCAGACAAAGAAGGGATAATGGGATATCACTGATTGGATGATGACGTTTGTTCACTTTTTGAACAGGAAGTTATTTGGTACGACAATTTATTCTGATAAATAATATTTTTATGAGCCTGTAGCCACGCCCACTGCAAAAGTTCAGTAATTTCGCAATTAATTCTTTTCCACAGTTTGGGCTAAACATCCTTCATATCTTGAGTTTTTGTTCAAATTTAAACACCTTGTTTAGTCTCGTTTTTAACATTTTGATTTCTGGAAATGACTTTTGTTTACTAACTTATTTAGTTTTTTTTTTTTTTTTT
>NC_050516.1:12655982-12661058 GCF_002922805.2 Oryzias melastigma | reverse complement strand
ACCTTAACTATGTTTTTGCTTTGAGTGATTTGTTGAAGTGATTTTTACTTTGGGGCAACTTTAGATCTAAGAAAAAAAATATAATAATAAAGGAAAGAAATATTTTTCCAAATTTCTGTACTCCTGCTCCAGTTCTGCAGGCTTGTAGCTGCTCTTCAGGACACAAATGAAATGCGTGGAGCTTCCCTCGCTGTTTGATCCTATCAATAATTGAGCAGAGCGAGTGTTAAACAGATCACACACTTGAAAGTGGAGTTCAGCGATGAGGTCAACAATGATTACAGCGTGCAGGCGGACGGTGTGCGATTAGCTGAAATCGGAACGTGGAGCAGAAAGATGAGAAATGATTCAAAAGGAGTTAAAAAAAAAAAGAAAAAACGTGCAGTGGAATCCTGAAAGGACCCGCAGCAGCATTCATGTTTAATGAATCTCCGGGGTGAGCGTGTAAGCGGTGTGAGGAAGCAGCGAGCATGGCCCTCGGGGCCCTTCCCCGACACCAATCACAGGTGAGGCTCCTTTACAAGCCTCCCACAGCTCATCAATAATTCACCGCAGCCGCAGTCGTGTTAACACCGTCCTTCAGGGGACTCATTATCACACTCCTCTGTTTTCATTCACAAATACTCTTCTAAGGTTACAAAATGCTCCTCGTTTTCTCGCAACGGCGTCGGTTTGAGGCGCTCCGGACCGCCAGCAGCAGCTAGCATTCCTTTGTTTGGCACGAAACAGAGAAAAAAAGGTTTACTACTCTGGATTACCAAGGTTCTGTTTTCGTCGTGCCTTTTATTGGGAGATTTGATCTGAGCAGACAGATTTGGGAGGCGTTTAAACGTTCCTGCAGCTCATAAGCATGTGGTCGTACATGGAGGAGATCTTCAGCATGCTGGATTTATGGGCACTCACAACAAAACAAGAACAGCGAAGCTCAAAGGTTTTACCAAAGTTAATCAGACCAGACGCAAAAACTGATAATGAGCACAAATATTTATCTTCCTTTTCTTTACTGAGAGCTCTCTGTTTACACTCTGCCGTTAACTTATAGCTCCTCACACTCCAATTCTAACGTTATCAGTGCAACAAAAATGGTGTACAGCCGTACAGTTTTTAGCCAAATCAGAAAAGGAAAATGAAGACGCTCGTCTATAAGTGAATAGATTTGATTGGGGCGGAGCAGAAAGCCTGTGCCCCGCCCACTGTATTTTCTACATCAAAAACACAATTTTTTTCCGAGTTCATGTGTTTTTTGTGTAAAAAAAAACTCAAGAGAGCATGTAAATATTGTCCATCCATCCATCTTCCTGACCGCTTTGTCCCTTTCGGGGTCGCGGGGGTGCCGGAGCCTATCCCGGCTACTGATGGGCGAAGGCGGGGTACACCCTGGACAGGTCGCCAGTCTGTCGCAGGGCCTCAATCACACACACATTCACTCTCACATTCACACCTATAACAAATAAGCCTCGGGTGGGATTCGAACCAGCTATGTCTTGATTACAAGACCGCGGGTTTAACCGGTAAGCCACCCAGAAACCATAAATATTGTCATATTTTGCAAATTTAACATTAGATTCTTTATTTTTGTTGTTTGAGAACGGCACATTTAAAATGATTTAATCTGTTACAGCACAAATTAAATAACTGCATTATATTGAAAGGTAAAGATTTTTATATAATCACTTCCGTTTATGTTCATTTTTCCATGTTGGCCTTAAAGATCCGAGTCATAAATGTAAAACCAGAACATGAAGGACACTGACAGCAAGAAAAAGTACAACTTTGACAGTTTTATTTGTGAAAAACTACAAGCAAAATTCATAAATAGACATTTCTATTTGAAGCAGAAGGGGGGGCGGGGCAAATAAAAATGATCAGGTTAGCCAGTAAGCGCATTAGGTCGTGCACATGCCAGAAACATGTATTGATCAACACAGTTTTAAGCGAGACAGGGAGCCGTGACCTGCAGAAAACGCAGAATACATTTCCACAACAGGAACAGAATTCCACAAGGAGAAAAACAATGACACCTTATTAAAAAAAAAAAAAAAAAGGTAAAACAAAGAATGGATTATTGTCTTCTACATTTTTTTGCCATTTTCTTTTTTCAAAAACCGAGCAATAACTTCAAAAGCATTATACAACACATTGTTATAGGAAGAAATGAGTCTGTATCATACACTTAATTGGAAGTTCACGTTAAAGATTATACAGTAAGTAAACAAGCATTTCTATATTTGGGCCTCTGACAAACAAAGCTAAAATATGTAACCATCTTTACACAGTAAATTAAGGTTACTGGTCGCACACAAGAACAGAACTGCTTGCGCGGGAAGAAAATGGGGGAGGGGAAACCAAAGACTTCAGCTCCGACGCCATTGTTTATAGTGTTTGCTTTTGCACTGTTTTTTCTTTTTCTAAAAACTATATACAAGCATCGGTTCGTATGGTCAGCAAATAGCCAATAAGTGAAGAAAGAATGCTCCGAGTGGGAGTGGGGAGCGTGCTGACAGGTAAGGCAGGTGAGAAGATAACTCATGAGGCCCAGTTCAGAGCAGGTTTTTCTTCTCAGGAAAAAAAAAAGTCAAGATTTCTCATCGTGTCCCGACTTATGTCTGAACGCAGTGAAGTGCATCGATCAGCGTTCGCTCAAAACGCTAGAAATAAAAACGTGACACGAAATGTCGAGATTACCGTGATTATCGTGTGTGAAACTGCAAAGGGAGCACATTATATGCTAGGTGGGAAGGGGCGGACCACCACACAGGGGCTTGCTACCAACCGGGGTGTGCCTGTGCCCCATAAGGGGTAAACCCCTAACAATAGTTCAAGCCTATCTAGAGTACGTTCTTATCTGTGGAAAGGCCCCCAATTGGGGTAAGGCCCACAACAGGGGTGCGCCGCAAATTGGGGTGCCCTCAAGCAGGGTATGCTCCTACCCTGGCTACGCTCCTAACCAGAGTAAGGGCCCTTACTGGGGTGCGACCCCAACCAGAGTACGCTCTTATCCAGGCTAAGGCCCCCAACTGGGTTGCAAGCCCAACCAGTGTACGCTCTTATCCGGAATAAGGCCCCCAACCAGGGTGCAAGCCCAACCAGGGTACGATCTTAACCGGGATAAGATTCCCAATTGGCGTAAGGCCCCCCAACTGGGGTGTGACTCCAACCAGGGTCCAATCTTATCCGGGATAAGGTCCCCAACCCGGGTGCAAGCCCAACTAAACTTAGCCAGGGTAAGACCCCCAATTGGGGTACGAGCCCAACCAGGGTACACTCTTAACCGAGACAAGGCCCCCAACTCAGATATGCCTCCAACTGGTGTACGCCTTCAACCAGGGCACGCCCCAATCCCACCGCTTCTGTGTGCTAAGTTTGCAGTTTTTCTCATGGCTCCTAATTTAGAGATGAGCGGACAATAAAAGACCATTTCCATGGATTATATTAGTCTTTATTTAAACTGTTATTCATCTCACACATTAGATAATTGCATTTCAAATTGTTACTCATCTGTCTATGCATCGCGTCAATATGAAATTCCTTTGGTCCTTCAATAAATAAAACTAAGATATCATATACACATTTATTCTTTGTACAGTTTCATACAGTTTAAAGGACATCAGCTTGGTCTAACATGGGCTAAAGTGAATTCAGACTCCTGAACCTCGCTGCTATAAAAAAAAACAACAACAACAGAACGGAGGTTTCTGGGAGGAACTGCAGCGAGTTTAGCCTTCAACTACAGGAGTCGGACACAAAAACGGCTCCGCCTGCTCTCCGCCTTTGTTCGTTTTTGTGTTTCGGAGTAAAAACAGTCACAGCTCGGGTTTGGTTTCACCAACGAGAACTGCGTCCTTCAGGATGAACAGAACAAAGCGCACAACTGAACGTCCGAACATGAAGGAAGGAAAGAAGGAAGGACGGGAACGGCTTCAGCCCTGAAAGGACCCACAGCTTTTAGTGTTTCACACGTCGGCCCGCTCTGAACAGTTCCGGGGCAGAAGATCTGTAGGGTTGCTGAAGGGACGGATGGGCGGTGCGGGGGCCGCTCACTGAGAAGAGGAGCATGGGGAAGGGCCCACAGTGATGAAGCGCAGGAGAAGCTGTCACATGGAGTGAACGGACAGTCCCAGATCTGCCAAACCGCTTCGCAGTGTGTCTAGCACCAGTGTGTGTGTTTGCTTGTGTATGTGTGTTGATTAAAAACACTGTGGGGGGGTAGTGTGGGGGCGGGGTCAGTGAGCAGAGCTGGATCGTAGAAATAAATAAAGTCCTCTGTTTCTCAGACAATGAAGGGTTTTTTTGTGCCCAAAGCAGAACTGTTTACAAAACCAAACAAACAAAAGTCGCCTCACATCCACATACAAATATAAAACAATACGTACAAGAGTCTGGATGCTACTGCTGGGGGAGGGGCGGGGCGGTGGGTGGGTTCCCAAAACTCCTCAATGACAGGCATTTGATTTCTGAAAGGTGAAGTGTTCCTCTCAGCATCAGGTGGGAGGGTGGGGTTGGGGGGGTGGAATGGTTTCAGGAATGTAGGGCAGCGATGGGAAACACCCCCCCACCCTCGTTCTCCTCTCCTGTGGGATCCACGTTGTCCATAAACATGAGGGGGTTGGTGGAAGGGAGCGGCGCCTTTAGAAGGACTCGTCGTGTCCCACAGACAGGTCCCCCTTGGGGGTGGAGGCGCGCGACGAGCCCTTGTCCACGCTCTCGGAGCCCGAGCTCTGGTGCTGCTGCTCCGAGCCGGCGCTGGATGTGATGGTGGACGAGGACGTGGACGAGGAGCGCGTCTTCTCCTTAAAGTCCGTTATGATCACAGTCACGTTGCCGACGGTGATGGCGAGCTGCTGGGCCGTACTCCGGTCGATGTTCTTCAGCTTGGGCCTGGGGGGGGACAGGATGTAGTGAGAGTCTGAAATGGAGCCCAACATACTTACTTTGTTTGCTCATAGATCCACGATGGAGAAGTGGAGCACAAAGCTCTGCAGCAGCATCACTCTATGATCATTAAAAACACCATTAAAGACTTCGGGTTCAATACAAACAAGGAAGCAAACAAACCTGTCCCATCCCAGTCAACTT
>NC_050516.1:12642471-12655876 GCF_002922805.2 Oryzias melastigma | reverse complement strand
ATTTTAACGCCTTCAGAAGCTAATCTGTTTATTTTACAAGTGATTAAAAAAAAAACACTTCTTTGGTTTAATCATATTTCTTGTCAAAGCTTTCTCACTTTCTTTATCTCACAGGTTAAGTTTTCTGGCGAAAATAAGATGGAGGGCGAGAGAAAAACGCCACCATCCAAACCAGGGGATGCCCAATACATCTATCGCGATTGATTGCACTGGAAGTGTAGGTAGATGAGTAATTGCTGTCAGATACATTTTCAAGTATGTCTCTTGATTGACGTGCAGAATGGCGATTCAAACAGCCTTTGATACATGCGTCACTGCACATACGTGTTCCCACCAATTTTTTCTACCTCCTAAATTTCAGAAAGGTCCTATAGACCTAGCAGTATCCAGAAGAAAGACATTTGTTCTCACACAAAGAGGGCAAACAAAAAGGACATTTTGCAACCTGGTGGGTCTCTTTTGTACAGGCTCTAACAAAAACTCTGAGGGGTTCTACACTGGAGATTTTTTGCAAAAGAGAACTTTGTTTTTGTGGCCTTGCATGGAAAAACAAACATCTTGTTCTCATAAAACATGAACCTGTCGCAAGGGACGATCATCTCTGCTGCTTCTCTTTACTATTTAGAAAGGATGCTTTAATATTTAATTTAAAAAGTGTCCAGCAAGGACTTGATTTGGTCAGAATCTTTGGATACAAGATAAACATACATTTGAAAATAAAAGTTTAGCCTGGAAACAATATTTTGATAAACCCAACAGAGGATAAATTAAATCAGACATTGAAAAAGTCACTTTTCCTACTCAAAAAAGGAGAAAAACAATTATCCACATGAACAGAGAGCAAGAAATGATCTGCACATGGTGTAACTGTTGGCACTTTCACATGTGCAATCACACATCAGTCAGGCAGTTTAGAAATCAAACCATCAACCTTTCAGCTGGGAGGCGACCACTCTACCTCACACACATGTGTGCACAGTAGCTCTCTGTCAGAGTGTTACCCACCTGGAAATGTGGGAGTTCTTGTTGGTCTTGGTTGCTGATTTCCCAGACTGTATGCTCTGTTTGTCGCTGGGGGGGCTCTGATGGCTGTCTGATTTCGGTCTGGGGGTATGGGGGGAGGAGAGGAAGATGGGTGAGGATGTCAGCAGCAGACGGTTACGGACAGTTCTGACAGAGAAACTCACCGGATCTTTTTACTGCTGGGCTTCTTGGGGAGTGCTGGACTGATGTCTTTCTCTCTGTCGGGTTTGTCTTTCAGGGGGGGCTCCTTGTCGCCTTTGTCCTTCTCGGGGGTGTCCTCCTCTGGCTTGACTGTCTCAGGGCGCTCCAAAACCGGGCGTCCTTCGCCGCAGGCCCGTTCTCCCTCGCTGTCCAGCCGTTCCTTGTCTGTGCGTTCGCTCCTCTCTCTGCGGTCCTTCTTGGCTGGGGGGGGCATCGTGTACTGCTGAGCCACCTGCTGAGCAACCAGCTGGGAGTTTATCCTGGGTTTCCTGAGGAGGAGAAACAAAACATGAAGTAGTCCATCAGAGGACTCTGGAGGAGCACAGCGGAGGTGACGAGGAGGGGGAGGGGGAATCTGGCTCCAGATGGGAGCGAGGTGAGCGGCTGCTTGGCGGGGCACATCAGTTTTAAGGGATAATCTCATTAAGTGACGGCTGTAATAAAACAAATGCACCAGATCACAGGGTGAAACATTTGCAGCCGCTCTAATCTGATTACTTCAGGGCCGGCCACATTCGTCTTCAAACACACACAAACAGCCAGCAGACACGGAGTGCAATCTGACATCACACTCTAATCCCTAACAAAGTAACTACTTTGAATAGTAGAGTTCAGCATCGTTTGTTCATCATCGTCCATGCAAACATCATGCTTGGATTTAGAAAAGTAACCACTATGAAGGAGATAGTCCATAGCAACCATTACGTAGTTTCATGTATGGGGGTGACAAACACACTCAGACATGTTTGTGTAACTAACTCAAAGGATTTTTTAATCTTTCCATAGCAACCATGCACAAATTAAGAACAGCAGCTCCTACGAAGGTAATGGTCCATAGCAACCATACAGTTATTTTCATGTCAGATGATGACAAACATGATATTCAACTTAATCAATTTTTATGTCTCTACCTCAAATGATTTTTTAAACCATGCTTAGATATAGAAAAGTAACCACTATGAAGGAGATAGCCCATAGCAACCATTAAGTTATTTTTATGCATGAGGGTGACAAACACATTCAAATTTTTTTGTGTATCTAACTTAAAGGATTCTTTAATCTTTCCTTAGCAACCATGCACAAATTAAGAACAACAGATCCTATGAAGATGTTCCATAGCAACTATACACCTATTTCCATGTCAGATGATGACAAATGCGATCATCAATTTCTGTGTCTCTACCTCAAATGATTTTTAACATTTTTCCTTAGCAACCATGCTTAGATTTAGAAAAGTAGCCAATAGAAGCAAATGGTCCATAGCAATTATACAGTTATTTTCATGTCAGAGGATGACAAATGCTTTCAGCCATTTTTGTGTCTCTACCTCCTTAGCAACCATGAAAAAATGATCACCACAGCTCTTCTAAAGGAGAAAGTCCATAGCAACTGTACAGTTTTTTTAATGCCAGATAATAAGAACCATGTTCAGATATTTGTGTTTCTAGACTTAAATATACATATTTTTACCTTTCTTCAGCAACCATACTTAGATTTAGAAAATGAGCCCTTATGAAGGAGATGCTCCATGGCAAGCATAGGTTAACCTTTATGTCAGAACATGACAAACATATTGAGCAGTTCGTGTGTTTTGACATAAAAGCATTTTTTAAGTTCCGTAGCAACCATTCCTTAAACTATCGCAGCAGTTCTCCCCAAAGTGATAGATCTGTAGTTACTATAAACTTGTTTTCATGTTGAATGATGACAAACGTTGGATCTTCTACTAAAAAAAAATATTTTTTTCTCGTAAACTATTACCGTATTTTCCGGACTATAAGTCGCGGTTTTTTTCATGGATTGAATGTCCCTGCGACTTATACTCCAGTGCGACTTATATACGAATTTTTAATGATGAGATATGGACCGTAAGTCTAGAGTGCCCTCTTATGGTGATCTATGCAATTACTTTATTTACTTTAGTTATTCAGACGTGACACAGAGGACGAAGAATTTAACGGATTTAGTGATATGGAGTGAGATTGCATGCAATTAATCACAGTAAAGATACAAAGTTGATGAGTTCTTGAGGCTACAGTTAAATAAAACTGTTATGTCATATAAATGCTACACCTTTTCGTTTTTTTCATGATGCTAATATGTGAATATGTGTTGTAAATATATTCAGCCTGTTTTCTATTCACTTATGAATGTTATAACTTACCTTCCAGGATGATGTAATATCGTTTTTTTTAACTAGTTTGTAAAATAAATTACTTGAAAAAAATGCGACTTATACTCCAGTGCGACTTATGTATGGTTTTTTCTTCTTCATTATGCATTTTTTGGCCCCTGCGACTTATACTCCGGTGCGACTTATAGTCCGAAAAATACGGTACTTACTTTTCTCATTTTAAGATTAGTGCTACCAAGCAACAGCGACAAAAACACTTTTATGGGGATGTCATTTTATGCTGACTGGACAAAAATGTGATTTTTAAATGTGCACATACTCGAACGTTTTAATACATTTTCCCTGATTTCCACTTTTTAATCATGTTGATTAAAAAAACTGATACCCAAGTGAAACTTTTCCAGCAGTGTCACACCGATTCCAAAACTGGGATTAAGATTAGTTTCAATAATAAACAAAAAAAGTGATGTTTTTGTGTTTATGCAGATTCTTGGGCAAAAATCAGTAGAAGTTAAATGTTCAGGAGTTGAATCATTTGGGTATTAATTAAACAAATGATCCCTCTGCATCACTCTAAGGGTTGTATGTGCAGAAAGTGATGCAGCATCCCCTAAAAGTTCGGATTAATCCACGAGTGCTTCAGAGAAACGGGTAGAAAATGTGAAAAATCTCAGAGACTTGAGCAGTGTAAGCAACGCTGCATGAGCGCCTGCAGAAAGCACAGATTTCAGTGGTGTGCTGCAGAGAGCGGTTTCCAGACAGCTGCTGAAGTGGTTAACCACAGTATTTCAATCACAGTCAGTCAGTCCAGTCACTTCAGAGCTCGGCTCCTCTCGCCTCTACTCCTGTTCTCAATCTTCTTCATTGTGTAAAATGCTTTTCTTTATAAACACGTGACCCTTTAGAAGGCGAGGAGGGCTCTAATTGTTGGAAGGGTGATGACCTCAAATCATCTCCAGCTGATTGAATTTAGTTAAATGTAAATTGAATTTAAAGTCATTAGATTCAAATGTCTGGGAAAGATATGCTTACCTTTTATAGGTTTTATAGTTATAAACATGAAAATAGTCAGAATGGGTTTAGTGTTTTCCACCTCATCATCAAATATGTTAAAATAATAGAGAAATTAATCAACAGAATCCCCTGATGGTACACTTTGCCACAGCAGCAACACAGCACCTGTCAGCACGATCATAAACTAAGGCTCGTTTAACACTTTTTTTCTTTTTCCAACCAGCTGGAGTCATCTGGCTCAAACATTGCAGTATCTATATCATAAAAAGGCGACTGAACTGACTTTATTTCCCCATTTTCTATGGATGACATCACATTCACTCAGTCCAGTCCCCTTATACAGTCAATGGTTGTGACATGTTTTCAGTTACATCTTTCATACTCGCTCTTGCATGTAGTCATCTCAAGAGGCGTGACGGGAATCGTCTCACGTCATCGATGCGGTTGAGGTAATTGTGTGATCATAACAGATAAAATAAACTGACTGAAGGGGGATACCGTCTAGATTCCATCTGGTGACAGTGCTGAACCAGTACTTTTGAAATGGTTTAGGTGCTGAAACAATTCTCAAACTGGTGCTTCAAAAATGAAAAAAAAGACTCCACATTTTCTACCAAAAACATTTAAGTGTGATGAAGCAGGTCAAGAAGAGTGCTTGAATGTGCCTTCGATGTTTTAATTTATTCTTTCTGACAGTCTGCACTGCTGCGCTGCATCTTCGTTTTCATACACGTTGAAGTAAACAGATATATCACCGTCTCTCTTTTTTTCTGAGCATTGTACACATCCCTCTTATCCATCATATTGCCAAGTTAGAATCTTTTGTAGTCAAACTTTTACTCTGTTCAGCTCATGGACTCACTCATCCCTTTATGAACCGCCCACAATCGGTGTATAGCTAAAACGATTGGCTACAATTGCACAGCAAACTGGATATAATAAAGGTGATTGACATGTCTGAAACAAAGCACTGAAATGCTGAAATCCACGTTTTATTGTACTGGTAGCAGTACTTTACAGGTGTTGCCCGTACCAACTTGGCACCGAGTTCCGGTAACCATCCCTGTGCAGAAGTGATGAAGAGGCTCTGAGATTAACTCTGTGCATCCTATTAGTAATTGTTGACGTATGCTGCATTAGCAGATCTCTTACAACGTTTGTATAAAATATAATTGCTGAGTGGAACACTATTTTTTTTTTACTGTAAACACAATATAGAAAGTGGAAATACTAAGAACAGATCGCAATAACACAACATATTTATTTAAAAAATATGCTAAAACAGAGAGAATCATGGAAATAGGAAATGCTATCCGACAGATCCCATAAAATCCCATATTCCAAACTTTTTTCATGTAAAGTGTCACCAAATAAACTGATTTTCATCACAGAGTTCTGCCTTCACCTTTTGTTCCCAAATATGACCCACACCAAGAAGTAATGGTTGATACAGTTCCACCAAAATCATTGGAGGCTGATTATGGAGGTTATCAATATTCCATTTGGGAATGGAGCTCAATAGAGCTTCAGTCTTGACTTTGTCTCGCCCAAATGCAGTTTTCAGATCATGGTTGTGAGGTGGGAGGAGTTACCGCTGATCAATTCGCCCGTCCCACCTCAGGTTTAACCCTTTAACACCAGAGCTTTAGCTTCAGTGTTCTCTCAATTATCATTACATATTAACTGTTTTTTCTGCTGAGATGCCTTTTAAGGTCACTGCTTGCGTAAAGACAAACCAATACAGACACTCTGTGTGCTTTATGGCAATAACATATCGTGATCCGTTCATTCAATTCAATTAAATTTTTATTTATATAGCCCAATATCACAAAAACAATTGCCTCATTGGGCTTCATGCTGATAATTTTACAGAAGCAGAAGGTCGGTCATAAAATATGAACAACAGCTAATTGCTAAACTAAACGGACTAAATAAAACTGATTACCACTGTCCTTAGAGCCTCCCTACCTGTAAGGAAAAACTCCTAAAAAACCTGATTCAGGAAAAAAAAAGGGATGTCCACATGAGGGAGAGATCCAATCCCAGGACGGACAGGAGATTTACCAGGCTGTTAAAGAAGAATTAGTTAATCTAACTCTACAACTACATGTTGAAATAGTGTAGCAGATGGGCTTCATCCAGATGGGCTGGGGGACAGCTGGGGATGCGAGACATGCCAGAGGCGAGGTCCACTGCCAAGAACAGGAACATCGACAAGCCAACCTGAATCTCTCCTACCCTGAGACGCGAAACGAGCCTGTGACCAGGTCCACTGCCAGGAACAGGAGCACTGACTCCTGGAAACTGAAATCTCTCACGAATGCAGACTTCTAGTCGGGTATTTATCCAGAATAATAAGCTATAAATCATAATAGGAATAAGTTAAATATCCAATACTGATTGTGGGACAACAACCGATACTGATAGAGTCATCAACCATGTGATCAGGCCTGATTTTTGATCGCATGGTCGGATCATCCCCAGTTAATTATCTCAATTCAAATCCTATATCAGAGATCATTCATCTAGTTTGGACAAACTTTTAGCACACATTCTTCTATAACTCTTAAAACATGAGAAGTAAAAACAGTTCAGAACATGCTCAAAGTTCAAGCACCTCATAGAGAATTATCAAGTCTTTTTGGGTGGGGTTGATTAGAAACCTCATTGAAGCTGGTGTAATTATCCACGTCAGGCGGAGGAAGAAATATGACTTTATAGACCTGCCGCGAGAAGTGAAGCCGCCAAACACACAGTCTGGCAAAGCGGTGCTGAGAATGACGGACAGATGGACTGAACAGCCATGCATCTCCTCTGCAGAGCCCAGGCAGGTCAGAAGCTGAGATTTGTGTCAGCAGAATCCAGGTCAGCGACTGCAGCTCGGCTCTGGGTCGGTGCCAGTCAGCTGCTAACGTGACGGAGCCGCTGCTCGCTGCTCATGAAGCAACAGAGTTTTCCTTCAGCTTCTCTCACGAAAGAACAACAAAATTTAGATTATCCTTCCAGAAAAGGATCAGAATTCACTTCAAGGTAATCAGATTACAGGGTAGGGTCAAAAGCAGGAGGAGGCGGCGCTGGAAATGGCACTGGGAGAGCAGTTGCAGAAATCACTTCAACCTCCCACTGCTGCCAAAATATGACACACACTGCGAGTAAATCCTTCGCACAACAAAGCACCGTGATTAACAATCATCCAACCCGCGCCGCCCTTTAAACACCCCCCCGTCTTTTGTGATGTGAGGAGGGGTGAGCCCGCCTCCACGGGAAGCCCTGAAATAACCATGATCGCGGCTCCAGCCCGTCACTCTGCCGCGGCGCCCGGAGCCCCTCCCCCGGCTGCAGCGTTACAGGGAATTCCCTCAGCGGGGATCGAACCTGCCGGCGCGGAGAGACGGATTAATGAAGAGAGGGAAGGAGCGATGGAGAGCGCGATTTAAAGAGACGAAGCAAAGCCCTCATCAACACAGCTCTTTTATTTGAAGTGCCGTGCGGAGGACAAGCAATTATTTCCCGTCGGGCCGTTGAGTGAAGAGCGGCGCAGCGGCGAGGAGGGGGAGGAAACAGACGTGACAAAAGGAGCCGTGTTAAACATCGCCTCCTTTCAGTCAGGCTTTGGAAACAATCGCTAAAGGGCAGAATCTGCTCCAGACCGTTTTCTGCATTCAGAACCGGACCAGACTGTGGGACCGGAGCCATCCTGGCAGCCAATGATCAACAGGCGTTCATCTGTGTCCAGTTGCTTTATGCCTCAGTCAATATGCAGGGAGACATGACACCCCCCACCCCACCCCAAACCGGCAGCATGGAGGATGCTGCCCTCAGTTCAATAACTAGAGAACTAGTTTAGTCATTCTTTCTTTCAGCTGAAGGCCGATTTCCTCGTCTGACTCCTCATTTCTTCATCTTCAGTCATTTAGAGAAACTCTCTTCCAGATGTTCACCACTTCCTTCTGCTCACACTTTGCTTATGGCCCGACTTCTGACTGATTCCTTTGAATACAAAAACCCAACCATTCTCATCAAGCAGAAATGTGTCATCAACAAGAAAATAAAAACTTATCTTGAATTATTTGAGAATTTAAAAAAAAGTATGATGATCAGAAACAAAAATCACTGATAGTACAACAGTTTTCAGTTTTAAACCCTGCAGAAAATGTGAAAAAAAAACTGAAATATCTAAAAGTTTACTTTAAACAAACACATAAGAACAGAAAAGAACAAAAATCTAAACTGGTGCTTAGGGCTGTGGATTGCTACTTGTGCCAAGGTCAAAAATACAACCGCACGATGTGGAGACATAGTCAGAATTTTGAGATTTCCTGCTTCACCATTTTTCAAATGAAAATCTTGTGGCATGCACACAGTCATGAATCTAGACGGCGGCAGTCAGGGGTGCAGAATGTCATACTTTTTATATACCTTCAGACTAACAGTCGTCCGGTGGCATTCGATATGGGTGGCTGCCATCCGGAGACAGTTACCCTTCGTTCAGTCAGAGCTGCTGCCAGCCAGCGATTCAGGTTCCCGCCGACCTATGACTGCTCAGCCAATGGTGTCCCTGCCCGTCATTGTACCAAGACCTCAAAATATACCTGGGCGGCTGCTGACTAATGTCAACTTTTAGAAAGAAATCATCCAGTCGCCGTAAAATTTTAACTTTTTCTTAAAACGTCTGTGGCCACCGTGCAGCATGTTAAAATGCAACTGCCGCCGCCTCCTGATTACAAATGCCACCACATGACCACCTGCACAATTTGCTAAAAAAAAATCTTGCATTTAGGTTGCCACACACTGGCCTTTTGGGATATGTGACCATAGTCTTAGGCAGCGATTCAATCAACAATTCATCAAACTATGATTGTTACAACTCAATATATTATGTTTGAATAGTTGCTGTGTGTAATTTACTGAGTGTTTGAAAATAAAAATATGTATTTAAACCCAATCACTTAAACTGTAGTGATTTAATCAACAAGAACTTTAGAATTAACATTTAGAATCAACAAGACATACATTCTATAAATTCTATACTATTCTATAAAAAGGACAAAACACTCACAGTCCGTTCAACTAAACTAACAACAGTGAAGAAAAAAGCGTAGAAAAAGTTCCTAAAAATACAAAATAAAGATTTAATTGCTCTAAATATGTTAGAAGTGTGTTTGAGCTTTTTATTCAACATTTCTAACTATTGGAATGAATTTAACCAGGAAAAGCTGAATATTATGAAAATGAAAGAAAATTTAAAAACAAGAAATCCCAGATTTGAGCCATAATTTAGAGTTGAATCAATTCCAGATTTATAAAGGATAAAATAAGTCACTGACAAAGAACACCAGGTTTAAGACTGTTATCTATACACAATATGCAATATAAAAATAGGAAAGTGTCTGTGTTAAAGTGTCTTCAATATGTCCTAAACTGAGTTTTTCAATGTTTCATAAGAAAGACTTTTGTTTAGATGCTTAAAGAGAAGTACATTTTTAGCAACTTTTAGGGTTTAATGTGTTTAACAGAAAATGCAGACTTTAAAGAAGGAAAAAATAATAAGCTGTAAGATTATTATAAGACAATTCCTTTCTAACTATAAAGTAAGTAAGTAAGTTAAACTCAAACCTAAATTATGTTCAGATTTGAATTCTAAAAGGACTAAACCTAACTTTTATTTAGTTAAACAAACAGCTCAGACTTTGCTAAAAGTAGAGGAAATAGGCTGTGGGTGTCACTAATCACGCCACAATAAAAGCTTTTTGCTTTCTGGATAAATTCTAGAGAACGTGTCTGAATTCATCGTCTGTGCTGACAGTGCAGAACTGAGGCATCAAGCTGACAATGAATCTTTCATAAGTGCTGTTATCGGCGCACACGCGCCTCGTCACTGGTTCATTCATCACAAAAAACGGGAAAATTACAAACCCGAATACAGCCGTGCAACACAGAAGTCTTGAAAGAGGTGACAGCAGCAATACTGTCCCCTCCAGCCATGCATGAGTAAGATAATGTGTGTGGGGGGGTTGTCGACTGAGGGCGGCATCTGAAGAGCTGCCTCAGGCTATAAGCGCTTTTCAATCACTGCCGCCGGCCACAGGCATTAAGCACTCGTCCCTTCCTCAGCCCGTCCCCTAGGACTTTTGAGGGCTTAATATTCCCGTCACATGTCTACACAGAACCCCGTTGGATAAAAATTCAATTTGATAAAAATCCAGAAAAAAAGACAGTTATTGGTTCAACTAATTACTTCAAATAATATGAATTAAAACCCCGACCCCACAAACTAACGAACTAGCTGTCTCCATAGAAAGGTTCAATCCTGTTTGAGCAACTATCCTTTTACTTGCGTTTACAAACGTTGACCCCAAAAAATTAGAAAAAACTTTATTGTTTACATTGATCTTTGATTAGCTATATTTGTAGTCATAGAGCTTAGGTTTCCATTCAATATTAAATTGTTCAAGTTGGATTTACCCTAATAAATTGGCCTAATGAAACCACGACAATTTTGGAAAAAAAAAAAAACATCACTTTTGTAAAATAAAAACATTTTTGCGCTTGGAGGAGGTGGTTTATCAAAATTAACATATTTCGCAAAACTGAAATGGAAACACTTTTTTCAAATGAAATGAGTCACATGACCAACAACCAGATGACACGCTTAGCTAACGGGTGCAACAAGAGTTCCCACAGCTTCACAGAGCTAATCAAAGTGTTTGTCATGTGGAATTTTTGGATCCACAGCTCCTCTGTAAAATCACCAACAACAATTTACCAAAATTGCTTCACCCATAGCCACTTCCACATAGCTCACCGGTTCATGGCCTGAATAAGACGCCGACGTCTCCTTTGATAAATGATGTTGAGTGCTAGTGCTATGGCAGAAATTTGAATGTATCTGCTGCAAATCAAAGTATTGTTCACGTCTGCTTTGAATGACTTTTTGCGCGACTTGGTTTGCGTTTATTCGGAAAATTATGATTTAATGGAAACGGTGTAATTACAACGTTGTGTTTTTTCGACATTTAAGGAAATTCAATGTAGTTTGGCACATATGTGCAATGGAAACACAGCTGATGTGGTAAACCTATGATTGTGAAAAATAAAAAAACTCATAATTTTAAACTATCTTTATAAGCAACACATCCCTAGAGATGATCAGGAGATTTTCTTTTAGGGTAGAAAAAAAAATTGCAGAAAATATTTATCAGACTCAAATATTGTTGTGCTTGCTATAGAGTTGCTATTAAAATAAAAATAGTTTACGATTACCATTCGGAAACAAAAGTAAAGAGAAGGTACATTGATACATCTGAAAGAAAAACGGTTTCCTCCTCTGTTTTTTCTTTAGGTGAGAAGTATTAGCTCAGATGTTTAGGCAGAGCGTCGGCTTGTTTACTGAGGCAGAGCAACTGTATTTGATCTTTAAGCGCTGTTTGATCAAGCAGATCAGTTATCAATGAAAATGTTTGTCAGACAGTTTTAGTCTAAACCACAAACCCAAAGTTTCCACAAAAGGATAAAATGCATGAAGTGATCTCAGAATAAAATGAAGCGAACTGTCAGGAAAGTCTTAAGATAAGACCTTTGAGCTGTCAACGTATGGAAGAAATGAAGCTAGAAAACAAAACATGGAGTGAGCTGCAGGCAAGAAGCAAATCATCGGAGGAGACTGAACCAAAGTCAGATTAAGTTAACTGAGGGATGATGTTTGATTGCAAACAGCGTTCAAGAAAAAGATTTCTAATCGGGCGGGGGGGTACTTTCCTTATGATATTTGGAAGACCACAGTCTACCATTACCAGAGAGGTTTGAAGATGTTTAAAAGTCAAAAACATTTTTAGTAATGAGGGTTGTTTTAAGGGTAATGATGATTGACAGTTTTTGCTTCTTTACATTCATATCAATCTAAACATTTTTGCTATTTGATTGCATTTTTTGTCTGCATATTTGATTTGAAAAAAGGTATAAAAGAATAAATCACTTCTGTTAAATGTGAAAATGTTGGTGTTTCAGTGGAGTCAAACACTACTTAATTGTAACTTTAAATAGTAACAAGGCTCAATGAATCACATTTTTAACATTTTTAATATTAAAACCAAAAAAAGGTAATTTAATGTATTCCAGAAATGTTCTTTATATCCATGAAATCTATAAGCGAGATCACGCTTATCACACAAGCTTGGCTCATAAAAAGAAAGCCAAAGCGTTTGTATGATGATGAAAGTCATTCTTGGAAGAAGAAAAAGAGGTCAGTAGAGTCAATCTGAATGGTAGATGATGATGGGACAGGAGAAGCATAACTGGTCTGTAATAAACCCAGAAGTAAACAGGGATAGATGATCTGTGGTGGGATATATATTCAACCGTTGTGTCTGTTCACTCGTGTTTTTTTTCCCAGCTTCCTCTCTGACAAACCGCATCGTGACCGACCCTTCAGGCTGCCGGCTGCCTGAAGGAGACGGCTGACAGCTCCTGCAAAGGCGCATTTAAACTTGCCCCATCAGCAGCACCGTCACATCGCTCAGCATCACTTATAGGCCTTCCATACTTCATCCTCACATAAAAAAAATAACCCACATGATTCATCTTTCTTCTGTTCTCTGTCAGGTAAATCAACCTCCAGCTCGTCACTGCTGTCCTGTCATTTCCTGCTGGTTTGCCTCGCCATGCTTTCCTCAGGACCACAATCTTTTCTGGGGGTGGGGGGGTTAGCATCATCACAGCATGCATTCACAAAAGCAGGAAGGCAAACATACATGATGTGGGAAACCTGACACCCCCAAGGTCAAGTTTAAAGTCTCTGATGACAGTCCGATTCTGGACTAAAAGGAGAAAATAAAACAGTAGCAGAGTTTAAAATAAATAAAAAAATAAAAGAATGATGAGCTGAAGCGGAGCGTCTCACCCTCGCGGGGTAATGATTTGCTCTGCTTTCACCCCTAGAGATGCCTGCCTGCCTGAATGAGCACCCCCCCTCTCAAACATACAAGTGTCCAGATGCTCCACTCCCTGTGTTCTTCATTGTTCTGCTTCTTTTCA
>NC_050516.1:12615432-12642455 GCF_002922805.2 Oryzias melastigma | reverse complement strand
CGGCCCTTTTAACCCCCCCCCCCCTAAATTAAAAAAAAAAAAATCCCCGATTCAACATTTCCGTTTTGTCCCAACGCCAAATTGGCCATTGTATTTAATCACAAACACGCACACACGGGCTGCCAAATCCCATGAAGTAATTAAGAACTTTTAAATCCACCAATTAGCATGTAAAGATTAGGGCTACCCACATGGACTGCGGACCTCAGTGCAGATGCTGATAATGCTGGATAAGCACAAGCAGTTTCCTCTGGGTAGGGGGGGTGTGGGGGGCAGATGTCTGCGCAGAGGGTGGGCGAGCAATCGCAGATATAAACTGAGCGCCGGCATGTCCCCCCTCTTATGTAATTCCATTATCCCTGACAATTTGCCTTAATGTGACAGTGGTAGAATCCTACGGATTATAATGACTCCATTCCATCACTGTACGAGGCGGACACACGCGCGCTGCAATCATTTATCTAATAACTCTGCCACCTCACACACACACACAGACAAGTCTAACAGTTTTTGGTCGGAATAAAAAACACAATTTTGTGTCACAGATGGAGTTGGGTTTGGCTCTCTGAGCTTGTTTTTATGTTTCTCAGGTGGAGAAAGCTGTCAGACTCATGTCTTAGCAGTTATTTATCAGCTTGTGTATCAAAGCAACTGTTGATCTGTTTGTTGGTTTTACATCTATCATCACGATTCTTGTTCTCGTGTTAATTGTGTAAACATCAGTTTTCCAGTGTTTGGTCTGTTTATCAGCAAACAGATATTACTTTGAGACTGCTACATAGAAAAACTTAAACTGAGACATGAGTTTTTTTGTTGATTTACAATTTAAAATCCTATTCTCCCGTGTGATATATAGTCACATTAACTGTACGAGTGTGAAACCCAGCTGGGATGCCACTTTAACCTCACCATATGTTGAGCGCCATATACATGCTTTTAGATGGTTTACCATTCACCACTGAATAAAAGAACAAGTCCTTGTGGGTAAACAAAAAACAAAGTCTTACAGAGTGTCTATATTTTCCATTATGGCTTCGCTTGTAAAGCACTATATTATTTGGTTAACCCTTTAAAACCAGTGATGTCGCCTGCAACACATAAATAACACACACTTTTGGACTTAACTCATCGACCATTCATGTGATCGACGTGAATCAACGTTTTTCACCGATTTACAACACTTTACATATGAAATAATGATGCAAAACCGCTTTTCTCTGCGACAGAATCAGTTGGTTTACATTGATTGTGTTAACACTTCACTACTTTAAAGTGCTTCTCCACTTTAGAATCTCATGGAATTGCGTTCATTGCACAACCAGAGTTCTGCTAGTGGTAGGAATGTCAACATTTAATGCAGTGATTATCAGCGATTGATTGAGGACCGACGTAACTGCCGTCATTGCTTTTGAGAAACCTCCGTAGACGTAGGAATCGCACCAAATTTATAGAGCACAAAAGACCAACGGATCACCTTTGCAAGCTGGCTGCCGCATGGTTGGCTTGATAGAGATTAAACAATCCCAACCGCCAAAAGAATCTGTCCAGTGTTGCAGTATGTGGAAAATTTGTGAAGTGCAATATTATTAATCAGTATTGCAATACCGATATGACTTGTGATGCATGAAAAAACAGCAAAACCAAACAAAAACTAGTATATTGTTAAATCTAAGACACCATCACATCATCAATAAAAGTTAAGACAAATTTTACTGCAAATTATCTTAATAGGAGTCGGGTCCGAACCTGTGTATTACCAAAACTAATAAGAACAGTGTAGGTAGGGGCGTACGCACTTCGGCTTTTTCAAACACTTGGTGGTTTCTTTGTCTCTGCAAGTGCGTAAACATTTAAGGCGACCATTTATGGTTTGAGCCATCTTTTGCGATATGAACATTGCACAAGCTAATATTGTGGTGATCATTTTCAATTTATTGTCGAGACCTAAATTTGACTGTGGTCACTATGGCATAAACTTTTCTGATGCAACTACACCATGAAGCACAATGGGTTTAAGAGTTTAAGATGTTGCTTCAGGTTGGTTCCGTCTGTTCTGGGTTCAAGTTCGTTTCTACTTTCACTTGCCTTCAACTGAAAGAGGATCACTATGAACACCAACAATGTTGGTGTTTATGTAAACAAAAAAAATCAGTTTAGTAACACTTGGTTCTATAACAGTATATTTTTTTGTACGAGTTTCTTATAGGTACATCTCCAAATATCTCCTCCTGGAGTCCATCACTTCTTCTTCCTCAGATCTTAGTTTGATGGGCATCAAGCAGATGTGCCAATAAAGAAAACACATTTGGATTTTTGATGTCCCCCTTAAGGAACGCCTCAACTTTGAGCGGATAAGACTGAATCCATTAAGGTGGAATTACACACATTTCGTTCAAACTACTTGTCATATCTTTGGCTATAAAAACCTGAGCGCGTCTCTGTACTGACAGGTACTGAAGCTTCAGGTGATTTTCCCTCAACAGGTGAATGAACTAGTTTTCACTCTTTGCCACTAATTAACAAAAACAGCCATCTGCAATCCTGCAGATGCCTAAAGAAAGAAGCTTTTGCAAGATTCAACAAACTAATAAAACAATCATTTGAGTAAACCGAAAACTAGCTGCTCTGATTGGGTCTCACATTATATCATCGGAAGACCTGGACCCCAAATGACAGTGTTCCTGTAGGGGTCACATGTAGGAATGTGTGTTTTGGTTTGCTGAGCTGGAAAGCCTAAAAAAAACGATTCATCAGACAACAGCATGGCAGTCAAAGACGGAGGCACCTCCAGACTTCCTATGATCTCCACCATCAATCAACTTTAGAGTTCTTCTAACGATTTCTCCCAGAATGCCACCCCCCTCCAGGCGTCCAGAGGTGCATACCAAACACCGCCACAAAGACGACTCTCGTGGAGCGGTAGCTGCCACATTTCCAGCTCTGTATCAGGAGCAGTAAAACACGATGCGACAAAAGAAAGCAGGAGACTGCAGGGATTTCTGCTGCTGTCAGGGAGGCGGAGGCTCCACTTGGCCTGCTTCGGGATCGAGTTTCCTTCCCGAGCTGGACTGGGTCAACAGGTGCATTGGGGAGAGCGGGGGCCTCTCCGTGCATGCTGATGCCCCAGCCAGAGGTTGGGCTCCTGTTAACACACATTCTTGGCTTCATTAGTAAAATGTCGGAGCTGTTGGAGAGCAGTGGAGCTCCTGATTTCACTACAATTCAGACAACCAGTTAGG
Organism: Oryzias melastigma; assembly: GCF_002922805.2. Classification (NCBI taxonomy): domain Eukaryota; kingdom Metazoa; phylum Chordata; class Actinopteri; order Beloniformes; family Adrianichthyidae; genus Oryzias; species Oryzias melastigma. Next base: position 12,639,216 of record NC_050516.1, on the reverse strand, counting down.
GCTTTCATGCTAATAACAAGACTTTGCTTTTTTAAATGGAGTAACATCAAATTAAGGAATAAATGGCAAAAAAAGTTGCACATGACAGAGAGGGGAAAATATGAAACAACAAAGCTTTGTATGAAAACAGCAGAATGATTCATTATTCCGAAACAAGTGGACGTCATGTTCTGAACATCTATCAACTTTAAAGTCAGATCGATTTGAACACAACAGGCTGTTGCTGCAGAAAACACCAAAGCATTTGTCCTCAAAAGAAAGCAAATTGTGGTTTTCTTTAAGCCTTAGTCACAACAGCCTTTACGGGTGGATGTGGGCTGTCTCCATGCAAAAAAAAATGGACAAACTTGTAAAGGACACATTTAATTTTAAGATCGTAGTTCACTCAGTTTGTGCACAGTTCTTGCTACAGCTGCGCTGTAGTAAACACTTACACATACAAAGCTAAGTAAGGGGGAAGTAGGTAAAGTATCGTACAAATTTTTCATTTTTTTTTAACCCCCCCCAAACCCTGCGCAAGGAGCCCATTAGTGCATGCAAAGCGCGTGCAACCTGACTGTTACAAATGAGGGAATTGGACAATCAGAGCATAGCCTGTGTGGGTATCCCACAGGCACTTGCGTATCACCTGCACGCAGTATTGGCGGGCAGTCAGTAAGGGGCCAATACACGCATCTTCCTTACTACTAGAGTGTGTCGTTGTGTACCGTACAAAAGCATCACTCATATGTTGAGTGCATTTAACTTACAAGTACTACATGGTACATTTACCACACGCACAACAATGGTACGTTCCATTTTCATGACATCCCCTAAGGTGGCCGTATGACTCTGAAAAGAGCTTCACTTAAAAAAAGCAATCGCTCGTATCTATGACCCTCTACGGACCAGGACAATCCGTGTTGGTGCATGCGACTAAGAAATTAATATGTTGCTTTAATAGGAAAATTTATAGTTAGTTTCAGCCTAAATTAACTTTATGATAAGTCCATGAATTGTTGCAGCATACAAAGCTAACCTTGTGTTGCCCAGCAACTTTCTGCATCTTTAACAACCTTTTCCTTGACATTTCACCCCTAATTTTGATTCATTTATGTCCACAAAAATCAATTATTTCCTTCAGCTTCCCTTTTGTGTAAAAGGGATAAAAGAAATGCAGGAAACAGCATCGCTTCCACCTGTTGTACCAACATCTTTCCTGTGACACATAAAAGCAAACACAGCAGGATGCAGACAAACACCAACTGGAAGGAAATGCAAGAAAACCTGATGCTTTTTCTCCAGTAAAAGCGCAAAAAAATAAAATTCTGACTCCAACCAATCAGCACGAAGCCTCATTACTGAGGCGCTCATTCATAAAGGCACATTCAAAGAAAAGCAGCGGATAAAAGCGGCGAGACAAACATGATCACACAGCCTTAAGTGCGAATCTTTTAGCCGGAAAACATCAAACGGCGACAGAAGAGACGACTAATTAGTTCTCATTAGAACAAGAGGCGGACCCGCAATGACACCAGTGCATTAATCAAAGGTTAACCATTCAGATCAAACGCCAAAGCGTGTGACAAATACTCCGGTGGTGTCGTGTGTGCACCTGTTAACCAAATAAAAACAAGAGGTGACTGTTGCCAGACAGAGTATGGAGGCAGCGTGGGTTTGCTTCCTGCTTTCACCTCGTCAGCTGAGGTCTTAAGCTCCACGCTGCTGGGAAAACGATCACAGGGGAGGGAATGGTAAAGAACATTGAACTCTTTTTTTTTGTTTAACCCTTCTATGCTGGCGGCGTGAAACCACAACCAGAAATGGTAAGTCGTCAACAAAGCCACAGATAAGGCCACAGATGAGTCATGTGTTTCTCCAGCAGCTGATGAGGCGAGTCGCCTACCACCGATTCCCAAAACGAATGAGTGGGTGTCAGTGTACATACAACTTGAGAGGGGATCCCCAAAAGGTGGCCAATTTCCCATAATGCCGTGAGTCACCATCTGAGCTGATGGGAGAATGCACCAGCTTCTGCATCTGTAATCTGCAGATGCTACAGGTGGGAGGGTCCATCCACAGTATCAATCAGCCCCTGCATCCGCATCCTTGGCTGGAGACGCCCGCGTGACTGTTTGCACGCGCGCAGCAGCAGCGGCGGCTCAATCAACAAGTCCCCCACATCGGGCTCCGCAGACAAACGGGCTGTCCATCAAACTTCCTCGAATTGCGATGCATGGCTGCAGCCGGAGCCGCTCCAAAAGGAGGAGGAGGAGGAGGATGAAGAGGAGGAGGAGGTTGGGTGGATAGAGGAGTTACCTTGTGGATGTGCCCTTCCTCACATCGCAGATGCTGCACTTGAACGCCTCGGCGGTGTTCCTGAACGTGCACACGCTGCAGTCCCAGTACCCGTCGTCCAGTGTCTGTTTGGCTTGTCTTTTTGGCCTTAAAACAAAACAACAAAAAATAGACAAAAAGGTCAACTCGTAACACGTCTCGCGGACAGAAGCGGAGGAGGTGGAGGGAGGGGGAGAAAAGACGCGGCACGAACGGAACACGCCGCGCGACACAACACAAAAGCGTGGCGCCGTTGTCGCGAACGGACCGTTCCGAGTCCCGGGAAGTGGACGAACCTCCCTGAGAGCGCGAGGCTGTCCAAACCGTCCGACCGCTTCGCCCGCTATGCTAACAGGCAGGCAGGAGAGCGCTGCTGAAAAATGCCTGGCATCGAGGCTCAGAAGGTGGACTGACGAAACCGATCCCAAACCGAGCCCATTTCGACATTGACCCTCCAAAAGGCTCCGTCGAGGCGGGGGAGCGTTACGGGGAGAACCAGGCGTCTCCTTGGAAAAATTTCTCTTTGTCTGTGAAGTGACGGGGCTGGCTCGTAGGGAGCGAGAAGCCGCCATAGTGACTGCACGGTTCTAGCTAGCTGTGGCGGAACACGGGAGAGGGGAAGAGACGGGTCCAAACGTCGAGCCCCCGGCGCCCGAGACCGGCGGAAACCGTCGGCGGAGGTCCGCATTACCTTGTAGGGCTTTTCTTGTCGCCCATGGTGAAGGATAATCCTCGAAAACGAGAAGAAAAGGGGGCCTCCTGCAAGTGTCGGTGTGTAGGATCCAGACAGAGCCGCCGCTGCTGAAGCTGCTGGGCACAGCGACTGACTGCGCTCAGACACGTGACCGGCGGCTGGCCAATCAGCGGCCGGACAGGTTTAAAAGTCTGGATGGATCTTAGTGTCTGTTTTAATGAACAACTACAGGTATTTGACAGCTCGCGCTTCAGTGGCGTCTCCGGGGCGGGGGCCCGGGGGGGGCCATTTGATTTTTTTTTTTTTTTAATCTGAAATTATTGTATTTCTCAGATTCCAGGTCTGTTAATTTTTTTAGTGACAGTTTATTAATTAAAATATCATAGACCTAAATGTATCTATTTATTTTATTGTATTTATTTTCTAATTTTGATCCTTATCCTTGAACCCACTTAACCCCCGTATAGATAACAGCCCTCATAATATAATTTAAAATTCCATCACATCAATATTCATACTTATAAAACAAACCAAACAAATGTACAATAAAACGTTTTGATCAAACTGAATTTTGTAATTAGACATTTACAAACACTGTCTGAACAAAGTCACACAAGCAAATTTAAACTTGACGCAACTTCAAAGTTTGACCTGAGACCTGTACTCAAAATATTTAAAGACCAACTGATAAAAATTTGTGTTTTTAATCGTGTTCTTGTGGCATTTTTATGACAGAGGACATCTATACAGAAAATTTGGCTTAAAAAAGTATTTCTTAGTTTTTCTTCATTCAAATCATGGTGAATCAGAAGCAGACAAAAACATTCAGTTGGAAAAAAATAGATCAATTTGTTGCCGGTTAGGTCCATGTACGTCTTTGTTTTCTTCATCCGAGTTGGCTTCAATATTGCTCAACGTTTTTGTTCCATTTCAGGTTGGGGGTGTGAAGGGCTGTAAGGTAGCGTGTGAGCGTGTAAACAGAGAACTCTCAGTTATGAGTGATGAAAGGGGGGGCCTAAAAATGGCATAATCCTAATTAAAAGACCACTGGGAATGCTTTGAAAATACACCAAAAGATGATTGGAGTGGGTCTTTAAGACTAAAAAATTTAGGTTTTAAGACTTGTGTACAGTTAAAGTCTATCAAACTATGTCTATATGGAGGGAAAATTGACTCGTCCAATTTGTGTGTGCATAATTCTTGATTTATAGGTCATACAATAAATTTTGTGCAAAACTTTATGTACTTGCACTGTACTTTATTTACTTGCAATTTTTCTTGCTTACAGTAACATTAAATGGAAACCTTTTTTTTTCTTCAATGGAATACCCAATTTCTTTACATAGAACAGAAAAAAATCTAAATATATTTTTACCCCAAATGGCTGTGGATTTCATATTTAAAGGGCAGAAATAAAATAAAGAAAAAGTCTGGAATGAAAAAAGACTATCTTCAGCATTCATTCATTAATCTTCTTAGAAGCTTGTCCCTTTCAGGGTCACGGGGGTGTCGGAGTCTAACCCAGCTACTGATGGGGAAAGGCAAGGTACAACCTGGACAGGTTACCAGTCTGTCGTAGGGCCTCAATCACACACCTCTTCACACTCTCATCCACACCTCAATTTAGAGTAACCAATTAACCTATCAAGCATGTTTTTGGACAGTGGGAGGAAGCCGGAGTCCCCAGAGAAAACCCCCACATGCACGGGGAGAACATGCAAACTCCACACAGAAAGATCCCCAGTTGATGATTCTGAGGGTCAAGGAGCCACATGTTATCACAGGTTTAACATCATTTATCCAATCACAACTTAGAAACCATACACACAAGAACCTGCAAGCCAGACATACCTGGTGGAAGTAATCATTTCTATGGCAACCACTCTCGCCAATCAGTGTGTTGGAAGTCCACTTGAAAGCGGACTACACAAAGTAAAACGCTTTAAACATTTGACTTACAAGAGGACCTGGTGGTTGACAAGATGGTGGGAAAAAATCATTAGCCGGAAACTGAAACATTATTCACGAGAGGCAGAAATTCCACGAGATTTCAAAGCTGTAGCAACTCTTATTAAAACTTTTTAATGGGAATAAATGGTTAAGTGTTCAGGATTAGCTTAAAGTGTGTCAAAAGAGGGTAAGTGTTTTATTAAAGGATATTAACAAAAGTGTTTGGATGTCTTAAGACTTTTACATTGGAGCTTTAGCTTCAGACCTGTGTTTCTCCTTGACCGCAGTTTGCTTCAACCCTTTACGCAATCAACGTGAACCAGTTTATTCTGTGGCGGAGAAAAGCAGCCTTGCACCGATATAATTACTTTATATGAGTAATGTGTTGCATATTGGTGAAAAACCACTTTATAGTGTTGCTTACCTGTGCAAAACTGCTTTTTTAGGCAGATCAGCAAATTCTCGTTGATTGTGTAAGGAGTTACGGTATGTCAGAGAGCGTTGTAGGTTTTGACAGAAACACCTCCAGTCTTAAAGGTTTGAAGCTTAAAACGCAAAAAAAAGGTAACTAGTAGGGTCGCCAGTTATATAATGGTAAATGGTGTATACTGGTATAGCGCTTTTCTACCTTCCTTGAAGGCCTAAAGCGCTTTACAGTCACAGACCCATTCACACACTGGTGGTGGCTCCGCATTCGAACACTGGCGCCAACCTTCCACCAGAGGCAATGTGGGGTTCAGTGTCTTGCCCAAGGACACTTTGACACATGGGTGGGCAAGACGGGAAATTAATCCACAACCTTCCAATCAGGAGTCAGCCACCCACTATGACTATAGTCATTTTCAAAAACAAAAGTATTTTTTGACTGAAATTTGCGGTGCGTGTGGAAGGGTTGAGGTTCCGGTTCTGGACTTCCTTTTTGCTGATGACTTTACACCGCTAACTTGTCTGTAATCAGGTCCCCCTCCTGACGTGAGACCACAAACTTTTACTGAGGCATCTGATTTGTCACTTTATAGACATGAATAAATTGCACTACAGAAAAATATCCATCCATCTTCTTCCGGTCATCCGAGACCGGGTCGCGGGGGCAGCAGTCTAAGTAAAGTTGCCCAGACTTCCCTCTCCACGGCCACTTCCTCCAGCTCCTCTGGGGGGACCCCGAGGCGTTCCAAGGCCAGCCGAGAGACATAGTCTCTCAAGCGTGTCCTGGGTCTTCCCCGGGGTCTCCGCCCAGTGGGACATGCCCGGAACACCCATGGCTCGAATGTGTCCATACACCTACGAAGGTGTCCAGGAGCCCGAGCCAACTCAAAAATGATCAAAAACATGTTAAAAACACGTAGAGCAATTATTATTCTTACAATTTTAATGAGTAATAGCTGTTTATTTCTCTGTAGAAGTCTTTTGGCTTCTTGGAGCCGGCGGGTACTTCCTGATTGGAACATGAGGGAGGAGGGGTTACTCAGTCCAGTTTTCATAGACGGTCAATGTTTTTTTTCCTCAACATAAGACATGATCCCACTCATAAAACAAGAGAATAAAAATGAAACGAGTAGAGAAACTTGCAAAGATGTAGCGGGGTAAGACTAACTCCAACAGATCTGCTGACGTCCATGTTCCTAATGGCTGTTTAGAAGCACACACTCTCAGCATGAAACTAGAAGTGAACAGTTAAAAGAAAAAAAAGTCACATGGCTTCAACCAAACAAGTTTATCAGTGTTATAAGGAACACAGCGTCCTTGTTTGGACTTCTCCCAAACATCTCATTCCCTCAGATTGCCCTCATATGTTTGTGGACACAAACAGGTTCATTTGGGAGAAGCAATCTCGCCGTTAAAGAAAGAACTTCTAACCCTGGCGGCGGCAGCAAACCACCTCACGGAATGTGTTGGCGCAAACGCCGCACCTCTAGGCGGAGGATGAGGTGCGCTGCGGGGGGAGGCCAAGCGTGAATCATGCGGGCTCATTAGCCGCCCTCCACGACTCCGGGGTCCCTTTTGTGAACACTTCACCTTCTCCGCTTCACTCCAAGCTCGCCCTCCGCCCAGCGATTAGCCCCGCTCGCCTCATTGCACGCCGCTCTAATTGAGCGTCATCACGGTAGCGCACTGATAACTACAGTTCAGTCAAAACAGCATTAGGCGTCGCCTCGCTGCCTCCATAATGAACTCCTGCTCTTTTTTCGCCTTGTTTTAACTGCCACATTACTGTTAATGCAGCTTATTTGCTTCAAGTGGAGTTTATTTGTACTTTTTTGGTGAAGAGGAACCACAATGGAAAGTATAGCTGGCGAAAGGTGAAATCCATCATCCACACACGGCCTTACGCGTCCCTCAGATGATTTCACGACTGTTAGCCATCATTTATGGGAGCACAACAAAACACTGCAAGGATTCCGTTGCACAAAATAGGACGTCAGTTTGGTTCCGCACGCGCGGAGGGCGGTAAAATTGTCAGATTGTTGGTTTAGCTGCAGTTCCGATTTACTGCGACTGCATCCCTCCGCGTTTGAAGCAATAACTCCACGGAGCTCGCGGAGCATCTGACAGCCGCAGAATGAGGTTGTACGGCTTCCAGGCATAAAGGTGTGAAATCTGTCTAATGTGTAGCGCTCGGAGAGATCTCGGGTTCTGTCTCTGCCGCAGTCGATATGCCGATCAAATATCATCCCCCCGTGTGATAAGACATCCCAGAGCTGCCAGGATCTGCGTCTGCACTGAACAGCTCCATTCTTCCTAAATGGAGTTATCTCTCTTTCCAGCATTTATTACATTATCAAACTGTCTTTCTTGGAAAGCTTACACGCTGCCGCAACCTAGGATTGGAGGGGCCAGGAATCAATTGAGCAAAAGAGGTTTAAACTCTGGCTTTTGCCCTCAACTCAGCTGGGAGATGACTAGTTTGTTAGAAAGATGGAAGAGGGCTATTGACTATCCAACAAGCTCCTCTGATTGGGGCAACCTGCCAGCACTGAAATGAAGGGAATGAAGAGGAGAGCAGTTTCCAACACAGACACATGCTGCTGAGAGACAATCCGTCGTCCCATCACCCGGTTTTACCCTCAGGTTCTTCCAAACCCAGCTGAGTGCACCGGAGAGTGTCAATGTAGTGTTTTTCTCAATTTGCGATGCAACGAGGCATTCATTGTTAAAAAAAAAAAAAAATGTTATCTTTACTTTAGAAAATCCATATATTCAAATTTTTAAAGGGCCTATACCAGGGGTGGGCAAACTTTTTAACTTGTTGACCAAAAGTGGCCAGGACTAGAACCGCCCGGTCAATACTAAGCAAAATCTACTTTTTTTTTAGCTTTTAAGCATATTCTACTATTCATTCCTCTACAAAAACATCCCCAAATAGGTAATTTTGATCAATGTACGCATTTTTGAATATTCCTATAAAAACCTGTGCTCTGAGCACCAGTCCCTCCCAAAACAAACGGGTTCTCACAAGCTGATGTCACAAAGTGAGAACAGCCCCTTTTAGGAAGAGTCTGCTGAGTCAGAACCGGCCCCAGGCTGACACAAAAACCCAATTTCTCAATGAAAGCTAACTGTGCTCTGCCGCTAGCTGAGTGGCGAAGCTAGAGGTACTCAGCCGCAAGCCCTGGCCATCGCAACAACCAGTGTAGGGGCTACTAAAGGGATACACACATGTATGTTATGCACATCCATCTATCTATGCAAAAGTTAGGATGTTGTTTGCTTCCGTGGGTGAACCACAGACATGATTCCATCTCTAGGGTAACGTGATGAAATGGGTGACCCCCGTAAGCAGCAAAAGGCGGGGCCTCAGAGACTGAGTCATCTTACTTCCAGGTAGGAAAAAACTCGTGAAAAATGGGCGAGACAAGCCAGAGGCCCATTGCCAAGGACAGGAGCGCTTCATCCAGATGGAGCTGGGGGAAAGCTTGGGGTGTGAGACTAGCCAGAGGCAAGGTTCACAGCCAAGGACAGGAGCACCTGGAATCTGGAAGCTCTTTGGCTCCGCCAGAGGGGAGTGAGAAGGAGGAACAACACATGAATCACACTGCAACAAACAAAGACATGGAGAACTAAATGAAAAATATTTTGTATTTTCATTTTTGTAACAAAAGACTTAATCATTTTTAAAGGGGTGGCTGCATTTCAAGAGGAGCATAGGTATAACATTGCAGATACCTTGAGACTGGTTGAAAATGTAACGTACAATTGTCGTGCGTGTCATAAGTGTACTGTGATCTTCACCAAAGGCTTATGTAAGTTGCAACCACTTAAAAATTAGGCAAAAACAGTTATAATGTACAGACAATAAAAATATTTAAGCTTTGAACATTGGTTTCAGTAGAAATAGACTTGCTTTGGCACCGAGCCCCTAGTGGCGACTCATGCCACTACACATTTTCACTCTTAATTTTGGGACCATGTGTGAGCTAGAGTTTGCTCTTTGATTCTTTCATAGACTGTAATTTCTGCTCTGAATGACTTCTTATTCTCATCACATTTGCAGGAAGATAAATGATGAAAGAAAACGGTGCCGATGGCTGGTTTGAAATCTCTGCTGTCAGGAGAGTAATGAGTGATAACAGGTTTGGTGGGTGAAACAGCCCAAATTGCAGAAATGCTTTGCCTCAGCTATGCTATCATGGTGGAAAGCAACACAAAGCTTCAACTGTCAAGTAAAAAATGTTTGCAGAGACAAACATTCTCTTGGTATGTTTGTCATCAATTAAATAATTGCCCCAAAAAATAAAAAAAAATAAAAAAAGTAGCCAAAATGTAGAAAAAAAATTCTGTAAAACATGTCTATTTATAGAACATTGTAACACAATGTGAAAAAAGCCAAACCTGCACCCCCCACACCTTCCAACTCTCGAACTTTTAGAGCACAAGTGAAACACAAGGCTGTGTGCAGAAAAGGAAATCAGTTGCGGAAACGCCAACAATTGAATCCTCGTTGTTTGGGGGAAGCCGCCGGGCCAGCCAAGCCAAGCAACACAGAGGGGAACCCAGCCTCCCCACTGCAGTGAGGCAGCCAGCAGGGCCCCCCACCTGTACTTCAGCAGCTGGAATGGCAGCTGTACTACAGGCGGGGGACCCAGCAGGCTTTTAATAATAAAATCATACATATTGAAAAAGAAATGACTGAATCTGTCAAACGTCAGATCTATTGACATTCATCAAGCTTCCAAATCCGCTTAATCCCTTTTGGGGTCGTGGGGTTGCTGGAGCCTATCCCAGCTATTGTTGGGGGAAGTACAACTCGGACAAGTCGCCAGTCTGCCGCATAGGCGCACAATCACACGCTTACATTTATAGCAAGTGATTATTTAGAGAAACCAATTTGACAACAATTACAATTTTTAACAAGATTTTTTTCTGTAGGCTACTGTAGTTCACCCTAAAACAAGACTCATATCAAATGATTTTTTTTCATCCATCCCTTTTGTAAGGCCATTGAATCCTTTTGGGGGTCACATGGTTGCTGGACCCGGGTACTGTTGGGCGAAGGTGGGGTTCACCCAGAATAGATTGCTAGTCTGTTGAGGGGCCACACACTTACACTTTCACGCTCATAAACATACCTAGACGCACTTGAAAGTAAGCAATTAACCTACGAAGCATGTTTTTGGACTGTGGGAGGAGATCCATTAACAATAAAAGTCAAATTTGACCTGAATATGTGGCGCACCTGACAACATTTGTTATTTTCAACCAGATTTTCTCTGTAGGCTACTGTAGTTCACCCTAAAACAAGACTCCTATACTGCTTGTTTTTTCCTGGTTTTCCTTCAGTAAGGACCTCAAAACTGTATTTTTATTGCACTCAGGAAAAATTGATTCTTTAAAGAGAATAACTTATCCAACACTGTCAAAGACTAGCATATACTGATGATCATGGAACAACTTCAAAAATATGCAGCTGAGCAGTCATTTTCTTTAATAAAAATTTACTGATTTTTTTCTAAATAGTTGTTGCTTAAATTTCCTGCAAGTTGGACACAAAGTTTACCAAAAGTTTCTGTACACGTCGTTCCACACTCACCTCAGCGATCTATAAATCCTCAGGTCTTGTATTCATCTCCACTCTGTGTGACAACTCCTGCATTCAAATCCCAGAAACAAGATCCAGAATTCAAAACACTCCAATTAGCTTATTTTAAAAAGATCAAATTCACTCCTAACTGCACAGAAAGACTAGGATTTTGGGAAAAATAAAATGACAGTCTTTTCTTTTTATTCTCAATTTGTCATTTAAACTTTAACATTGCACAACACCTTAGTTGTTCTTAATCAAATTATGAGACACATTTAGCTAATGTTGGTTTCTAGTCACTTTTATTGCAACTTGCCACAAATGTTCCCTTTTTTTCTGTAGTTTTGTGTCTTCATCTGATAGTAAGTCATTAAAGTCCCAATCCAATTATCTTTTGATCTACGTAAAAAAAAGTGTTTTCAGTGGTCTTTTAATTATGATTATGCTGTTTTCAGCCAAAACTCTTTTAAAAATGTGTTGTTTTAGCGACATAGTTTCTGCAGAGTAGCAGTAGTTCATTAAAAATCAGCCTCTGGGTTGTAGGTGGAACTATTGGCATGGAGCAACCCCATCCCCCTTTCCCCTTACACATTTTCCCACAGTTTTCAATCGGAGTGGATCTTTAAAACCAGGAAATGTCGACCTGTTCAAATCCTTGAATCTGTCTAAAACCCAGGAGAAACCCGAAAGAAGGGCTATCATTGTCCAAAGAAACCCAATATTTGGCATTATTTGGCATTTACACCTCATATAGGAAAAAAAAAAACCTTTCGATAGAATACATCACTGTAACTTCCCCTATATTTTTAGCAAAGAAGCTGACTGCAGAGCATCAATGAGCTGCTGAATCATTTATGCGGGCACAAAGAGAGATGCTGGGGAGCACAACTACAAGGAGGGAGAGAAGAGATGCTTCTCTGTTTACAGGCCCCTCAAAGAACATCCTGAAAGTCGGCAGATAAGACGCTTTTTATCTGTGCAGGAGTGAGAAGTCATTTAGGATTAAACACCTTTGCAAGAATTCTTCATCTCGATCCCGACATGCCAAGAGGGAAAACACTGAGTTTAGGAATGCAATTTTTGACAACAGAATGAGGATCGATGATAACCATGTCGTCAACCTTCCTGTTATATTGCGATAAAATTCAGGCATTCTATTGAATCTAACCAACCACTCTCACTTAAACTTTTTACCCCTGGACTTTCATTATTACTGCAAGTAACTTTACCAATAACAAACACACAAAAAAATCACTAAAGTTGCCATTTACAAACTCATAGATTGTATCATGACCAGACTTACCCTGCATCCTACAAAACGTTGCCATGGGGATGCCAAAATCAGGATTTCAAGTGAACTCGGCCCATAAACACTATTAAAATGATCATTTAAATAACAAACAAGGGAAATGCGTTCATGAATTTGTGCTTCTGGGCCAGTTTGTCTTCAGTTTTTCATTCAAGCAAAAAGACATCAAAACATTAGTGTTCAACCATCAAGGACCAGACAATGCCCAACCACTTTGTCTTGGGTAGTGTTTCACACATGCAACCACACAGCAAAGCCTTGTTGGTCATCGTTACATTTTCCTGAGTGTATATCTCACATGTCAACGGTGTTTCACTGTAGGAACTTCCACAAAAGGACATGGTTTTCTGACTTTCTTTGGGGTCTGCATGAACGCCCAATTGACGATTGGGGATGAAGAACAAAGGTGGACCTCTATTGGATTTTTTAGCTTCAACAGTTGCATTAAAGAGACGTGTGTATCATGAAGGATCTTGATGTTAATGATGACGGAAGTACAAAAAATGAGGATTGTGTTTAGTCAGGGGTTTGGCAATATGATACGTATTGCGATACACGTCACGATATCATGTATATCGCGATATATCCCAAGACACAACCAGAGACAGTATTTTACAGTTTTTTTTTTATTGGGATTCAGAAAAAAAATTATCTGAATATGAATACACCTTTCACGTGTATAATTGTAAAATACATTTTATTAAACAATCAGAACGATATGCACTTCAGCTGTTTTTAACCAAACATATTTTGCTTTTCTTTTGAGAATTTAAGAAAAATGTAACTCATCCTTAGTTAAAACTGAGTTGTACATGTCTCATTTTGCTGTGTAACTTCTAACTTTGTTTGCAGCATGTAAAAAAAACTTATACTGCTAAACCAAACGTTACTGTGTCTTTGCTAACTTTGCCAATAATGCTTAAAAAAACACAGTCCCACATCGCTACATGTTAGCTGCACTTCCATTTTCACAATAACACCCAACCAAACGTTTTGACAAAGCACCATGTATCATTAAAAATCACCAAGACATCAGGATTATAAAGTGTACTGCAGATTTTTTGAAAAAACTAAGGCTTTTAAGTGCGCCTCATAGTGCAGAAAATGCTACTGGTTCTATAAATCGGACTCACAGAACACCGTACCCGGACAACTGCAGACAGCAGAGGCGGTGAAGACGGTTTAACTTCAGTTTGTTTTTTCAAGGCTATTTAGCTTTTTTCCACACCTGATGTCAGGTACGAGGGAGCAGTCATGCAATACTAAACAAATTTACTCCTCTAGCGGGCCTTGAGCAGCCTGCTCGGACCTCCTCGCTGCAGTACTTAATTTTCAGCAAATGCTTTCAGGGATTACCGATACAAAGGAGGAGAAGAACCTCTTGAAAAACTGATGGAGTGCAGCTGAGAAGAGGTATTTCATTTAGATTTAGACACTCTGATGGTAGAGCACAGGCTGTTTAATGATGCGGACTAAGCTAATCATAGGTTTCGGTGTGTGAAACACACACCCGTGCCCCTCTGCCGGTCAAGCGCTTGTGAAGATCGGTTGGTAGGACGCAGAATTAAGAAACGAGGGGGCGGGGGACATTTGAGGACAGCGTTTCCTTCAGCTGTGGAATGTTTTCATGCGTGTTCCTGTTTGGAGAGGCAGCTCACGGCTCCCAGAAGTTGGCAGGAAACCACATGCTCCTTACACTAGGGCTGATAAGAAGTGGGGGGAGGACAAGAAGTAGGCGCAAAAAGGGTGGGGGGCTTTAGCAAACCTTCAGGAAGGTAGATTATCCCACAAATTGCTGGCAGAGCGTCAGCCTTTCTTCACTAGTGGGTGTGTGGGGGAAAAAAAGGCAGCAGCGGAGACTCTCTGCGAAACCAGCGGAGCCTCCACAAAGAACCTCAGAACAAAAGCTGAGAATGTGCAGCGGCAGAGCCACGGCCCGATATGGAGCTTTGTTAGCCGGCGCACACCGCACTGCAGAAAACGAGTGGGACGGTCACGCCTTACCCACCAATTACCTGCCTGTTGATTGAAAATCTGACATCTCGAATGTCATTTCGCAATAAAAACGTCCATGGCAAGACAACCCACAGCAGTGAGACAAACTTTAATATAAAGGCATAAAAATTATGCAAAGTGGCTCAATTAGAAATAATATGCACAATAAAATCCATGTTTCTATTGCAGCTGCTTGTTTAAATAATTTCAATTAATTTATGAGCAGCTTGTTAATTTCCCATGTGGACCCTAAACCCCTGAACCTATAATAGCACATTACAATGTTTCACAGTCAATTTATTGGTTTATATTCTTTATGTTTTATTAATGATCCACACATCATAGATTTAAAGAAGATAATAAAGGTGAAATTATGTGTTCAATGAAAAAAAAAATTAGAGCACTTTCTTTCAGGTTGTTTAGTGTTGGTAACAATAATCTCACTAAAGGGAGTGCAGCCAAGCTAGTTTATTGGTAACAAGATGAAAATGGAGCACAACTACAGATTCAAGATTTGCTTGTCTTTGACAAACTTTATCCTTATCATTTAGAGATAAAGACATGCGATGTACACTGAGTTTTAAGTGACTCGTGTTCAAATCGTGTTTGACTTAGGGTCTACAGTATACAGTACTTAAAATTGTCTGATTTTAAAGTAATTTTTTTAGCAAATATGGTGGAAAACAAGTGTTTGGTCACCTACAAGCAAGGAAGATTCTGTCTATCACAGACTGGTAACTTCTTCTGTAAGAGGAACCTCTGTACTCCACTTGCTACCTGTATTAATGGCACCTGTTTGAACTTTATATAAAAGACACCCGTCCACAACCTCAAGCAATCACAGTCCAAACTCCACTATGGCCAAGACCAAAGAGCTGTCTAAGGACACCAGAAACAAAATTGTTGACCTGCACCAGGATGGGAATCTGCCGTAGGTAAGCAACTTGGCATGAAGAAATCAATTATTAGGAAATGGAAGGCATACAAGACCACCAATAATCTCCCTCGATCTGGGGCTCCCTGCAAGATCTCATCCAATAATAATCACAAGAACGGTGAGCAAAAATCCCAGAACCACACGGGGGGACCTAGTGAATGACCTGCAGAGAGCTGGGACCAAAGTAACAAAGGCTATCAACAGAAACACCCTACGCTGCCAGAGACACAAACTCTGCAGCGCCAGACGTGTCCTCCTGCTAAAGTCAGTACATCTGTAGGC
The DNA here is from genome assembly GCF_002922805.2 of Oryzias melastigma. Lineage (NCBI taxonomy): Eukaryota > Metazoa > Chordata > Actinopteri > Beloniformes > Adrianichthyidae > Oryzias > Oryzias melastigma. The sequence goes on along the minus strand of NC_050516.1, from coordinate 12,623,714 downwards.
CTGTCTAAAGTTTCTAGAGATCCAGAAGAGGATTGGGAGAAAGTCCTATCATCAGATGAAACTTTTTTGAATGTTGAGTTGCATCCAATGAACACCATCTCTACTGTAAAGCATGGGGGTGGAAACATCTCGCTTTGGGGCTGTTTTGTAGCAAAGGGGCCAAGACAACTGATTCGTCTATAGAAAAGACTTAATGGAGCCATGTACCATCAGATTTTGAGTAAAGCATCCTTCCATCAGCAAGGGTATTGAAGATGAAGGGTGGCTGGGTCTTTCAGCATGACAGTGATCCCAAACAGACTGCCGGGTAATGAAGGAGTGGCTTTTCGAGGTCCTGGAGTGGCCTAGCCAGTCTCCTGATCTCCACCCCATAGAAAATCTTTGAAGGGAGTTGAAGGGCCATGTTGCCTGGCGACAGCCCCAAAACATCACTGCTCTTGAGGAGATCTGCATGGAGGAATAGACCAAAATACCAGCAACCAGTGAAAACATTGTGAGGACTTACAGAAAACATTTAACTGCTGTCATTGCAGACATAGGGTATATAAGGAAGTATTGAGTTGAACTTTAGTTATTGACCAAATACTTATTTTTAACCATGATTTATAAATAAATAAAACTTCCAAGACTTTTCCATGTGTAATTTTTATTGGCTTAATCCTTGAAAGACTTGTTTGCGCCAATGCCAAAAGCAGCAGAGAAATGGAAGATTGTAGTCACTTTATCGCTTTTTGGAGGGAGGGTTTGGTCCAGGCAAGACATTCAAAGTCCTTATTTGTTGATCAAGCTCTTACAATATCCAAAATGGCATTAGCAAAAAGACGTTTAAAACAAAGACTGAGCAATTAGACAATGTTTTTTAACCCTTTAGCACCAGAGCTTTAGCTACGGTGTTAACATCCTTTTGATTACCGTTAGCTCTTCAACTTTTTACACAATTAACGTGAATACAGAAGATTCTGAATGGGAGAAAAGTAGCAACACTTTTCGGTATCAAAATGTTTATGCAAGCGACGTAAATCATCCGATGCTGTCGTGGAGAAAAGTGTTTGTATAAATTTGCTCAGTGGTAAAGCAGATCTCTGTGTCAGAATTTGTTGCAATTAACCTAATTGCATAAACTGTCAAAGAGTTACGGTAGTTGAAAGTCTCGCACAAGTTTTTTTGCGATGGAGTCCATCAGAGCTTAGCTGGTCTTGAACATGATACTATACAGAGTCAGCTTTAGTGGTTTTAGCTTTAGTTTTTTTAATCTCTGCTCTTTTCTTCGTCAATGTTGCTTTCACAGTCCAGCCTTTGTTCTACACCAAACTTTATCAAGCCCGTGGTGATTCCATTGTGTGCACAGACGCACAATCTGAGAATTATAAATCATTGGCTCTTGAAGTTTTCAGCAGACTGGCTGCTGTTTATGTTCTTCTGTGACTGAATCCAGCTGTCCGGGGCCACACAATGCTCTAAGAGGCGCAGTCAATTTGGCAGATTAGCTTATTGACAGATGGGGAGCCATCCATCCCGCAATCAATATGTTTTATTTTGGTGCCCTGGAATGTTTACCCACAAATCTGAGCGCAGAGCGCCCCAGTGATTTCAAACAATACGGCCGTCCTTTCCCTCCGCCTCCCTCCACCTCAATTCCTTCGGTCCTGTTAGGAATGACTTTGGCCGCCCGAGCAGAAGCTTGCAGCAGAAGTGCAACAGGATATGCCTCCCTACCCTCCTAAAAAAAAAAAAAAATGCAGCAGCCAAATCAAGCAATGAGACAAGACATCCATCACCGTCCTGTAGCGTGGAGGAAGTGACCTTGATGCAGTCTTCACACTCAATTTCAGACACCCTTGGGCTCAATTATGAGGAGATTTAAGCAGCAAGAACGTGGTTGGCCTTCGCATTTGATTCTCACGAAGCGCGATAAACGCTGCCTGGGGTGGAGGTGTTTGGGGGGGAGACTGAGGGTGAATCAGCAGGTGATGAAAGCGGCTCAAAATGATGATGGAGTAACTGGACTCCGAGAGATGGGAGGAGGAGATGGTTGGAAATGGCTGCAAGGCGGCTGTGAAAAGGGGAAGAGGATAGATTGCTTTTCAAGGACTTTGTGCCCCCGCCGTCTCCCCCAGGAAGAGGAGCTCTCCCTCAAAACCCAACAGTAATTCAGGAAGAGCAGACACAATATGAGGGTAATTTTCAAAGAAAGACAGGAAAAAGATCTTAACATTGATCCATCCAGCGAAGGAGCCGCCGCCGCTCTGCTTCTCCGTCTGTGAGTCGGCTCCCACCCTTCCCCCCAGTTTTCAGCTTGTTGAAGAGGAGGCGGTAGTGATAGTGGTGGTGGGGGGAACGCAGATGAGCGCTTCAAAATGTAAACATGCTTTCACACCACACAGGAATCTGGAGCCGCACTTGTATCCTTTTGACAGCAAAAACAAAAACAACAAAGACCAAAGCGAACACCTGCTGAGTTGTGATGAGCCGTCATTTGTACAATCCCTTCCCCTCTTTGGTTCTTCTCGTGAAGGGGAAAGTGTTCTTCGGTGGTTTTCCACCAGTCAGGAGGACCTGAGCCGCCTCAGCTCCCCCGGGAGTTCATTTGAGAAACACCACCTGCAGCTTTGAGTGGCATCATTAACAAAGGTCGGATGTGCTCGCTGCGCAATTATACACACATGAATTTCTCATTGACTTGTTAATACACCTGATTTCCTTGCCCTTTGCTGTCTGCTGGGGGAGATTTAGACAGGACTGCTCCATGTTTGATTTAATTAAGAGGCTGCTGATAACACTTTACACATGAGTTAAGAAGGCATGTAAACACAACCGCCATTAATGAGCCATGAAGTAAGACAAATTAGTGTGCGATGTGTGAATACTCCTCAGCTGTTTCTCCTTGATACCTCACAGTCTCGGTCCAAATCAGACAATCTGTATAACCTTACATGACAACACCAGTCAACTCATGAAATCACTTTCAGGGTATTTTAGTATCATAGGATTTTTTTTCTTTGTTTTTCATAGAAATTCAATCCAATTGCCAGTGGTATACCCCAGGGGTCACTACTGGGGTCTCCTCTGTTTGACACACATTGGAGACAATTTTTTCTGGTGGCCCTCTGTCTTTTTTACAGCATACCTTTTCTTTTTTATTTCTTTAGAAAAAATATAAAATGTACCTAAAAAATCAAATACATAAATAAAATAATTTAAATTAATTAAAACAAATACATGGATTTAAGAAGTTTATACTTTAATCTTTGAAAACCATGAATGGATAGATAAATGGATTGAAGTTGGTATCATTCTGGACATAAGTTTCAACTTCTGAATTTTGCAGTTCTTTAACTAACCACTAGAGGATGGTTGAAACCATTGACCGTTCATTAGAATTGGACACAATATCCCCTCCCCCCTCGTGTTCCAAATAGGAAATAACCGCTGGTCCTAGATAGCCAAAATCCCATAGAACTCTATTGAGAAATAAACAGCTACTGTATTACTCAATCGTTATATTTGTCAGAATAATCATTCTTGCTCATGTACCTCTTTTTAACATGTTCTTGCTAACCCTGATGATGAATGTTTGTCTTCAATGCAAGTTATTTAGGTTATAAACTGGCCAATCAGATGCCCCCACCTCGAACATTCGAAACGTTTGACAGATTTCCCAGATTCTGCTTTCTGTTAAAGGGGTGTGGCTTTCCAACAAGCCCATATTAGCAAGATTGGTTGCCATAGAAATGGTGGCTCAGACCGACTCAGACCAATCCCTGTTTACTAATGTCTGGTTCCAACATGGTGAAGAACGTACCGAATTGACTTCATTCTGTTGGAACTGGAGGTAAAGCATTTGGGTGACGTCACAGGTGCTTTGTCCATCTGTATGTATGTCAATGGTTGCATTATTATCACTAAAGGACATAAAAGGGTTGGTGGGTTGGTTGGTTATCAGTTATAGTAACATTGTTGGGGTCTGTTTTGTTCATATATATAGGTTAAAAAAGATTTAAAAAAAAAAACTTGTTTAACTTGTTGTAAAACAACAGATTAAATATGAACAAAAACATTTATTTACAAGGATAAGTACACAGTCAATGACCAAGTCATTTTGTTTAGATAAAGGTTATTGATCAATTCTTTTTGGTACTCTTGTGCTTTTACAAACTAAAAATGGGTCTGTGGTGACCCTAACATTAGAGAACGTTAAAATGATTTAAATTAAATTTTAGTTTAAATTAAAATGTATATTTCTGCCCTTTTTGTTTAAGGTACTTCGATTTATGTGCATGAGTTGTGCAAAACAAACAAACCTACATTGACATGAACTTTTCACACATTTCTTTACATAACACACAGTAAGTGTCTTATCAGCTGGAGGTAACAAAGGCACTTTCAGATAATGTTATCTTCCTAATGGCCCCTCAAAGTATATGAACTATTTGCAGTCATAACATTGTGAGAGGCCTGTCATGAGGAGAAATGCACTGTTAGGAGTCAAGCAGCTGTGTAAGATCTGACTTTTCACAGCCTGCTGCTTCGTCATGTACACGAAGGTTGCAGCTTGTCCTTGTCTACTGAAGCGAGTGTTTGCACAGAGAAAACAGGCCCGGGGCAGGCTCCGCGTGCTGCGCCATCCATGGCACTGTAGCACATGAAGAGGCCCTTGGAGGATTGCTGTGTTAACATAGACAGGCTCATGTTGCTGAGATGTAATCACAAAGGAGCACCGGTGTCTGTTATCACCGCAAAGCCTCGTCTAGAGCATTAGAATTGGATTGATCTGAAGATAACGGAAAATTATCACACTTTTACAAGCTTCAAAAAACATTAAAACAACGGTTTTGTGTGAAAGCTGTTTTTTAAATACAAGATTAGATGTTTGTTTCTAGAAAGAGGCTATTAAGACAGAAGAAAGACAGAGGGAGAGCCACAAATAAAAAGCTGGAAAAGCAATGAATAAAGAGTGATTCTCAGAACAAGTTGAAAAACATAGAATTCAAGATTTTTTGTGAGTTAAAATTACAATAGAACTAGTAGAATTTTTCTTGGTAAGATCTCTTGGAGAAAAAGTATAATCTCCTGCCCTCTCAGAACTAAACAAATCCATACATAAGTGATATACATACACTGATATTTAGGTATTTTTCTCTGGTAATTGGAAATATTATGTCATGTGTTATTTAAAAAATGTGACAGTAAACAGAGCTGAGGTTCTCTTTGCGCGTGACCAGGATGGATAGGATCAGGAATGAATACATCAGAGGGACAGCACATGTTAGAGGTTTTGGAGATAAAGTCAGAGAGGCCAGACTGAGATGGTTTGGACATGTTCAGAGGAGAGACAGTGAATATATTGGTAGAAGGATGCTGAGTCTAGAGCTGCCAGGAAAGAGGTCTAGAGGAAGACCAAAGAGGAGGTTTATGGATGCAGTGAATGAAGACATGAAGGTTGTTGGCTTTAGAGGATGCCGAAGACTGGGTTAGATGGAGGAAGTTGATTTGCTGATGACCCCTAAAGGAAAAGGCTAAAAGGAGAAGAAAAACTATTTTTTTAATTGTAAAGTAGAAATAAAGTAGGTATACTTTTTCCTAAATAAGTATAATTATCATCATTTCTAGACCACAATCCCCTTTAAGTAAGAGTACAATAACCCATTTTACATTAAAGTTGTCTTAGGGTGTATTCAGACTGGACACGTTTGGTTCACTTAAAGTGAACCAGAGTTTGTTTCTCCCAATAATCCGGAACAAATTTTTAGTTTGAATACACCCCAGCGGACCCTGATCCGGGACCAGGAACGCTCTCTGACCCATCTGTCGAGGTGGTCTTTGTTCAATCCCAATCGAACTAAGTTCCAGTTTGCTGCAAGTTTTTCTTAATCTGAATGGGCTCTGTACTCGGAGTGGAAGAACTGGACCAAAGCGACCTCCGTAACCAGGCATTGAAGTGAGTAGAAAGGAAGCAACCTCTGAGATGCAGACAAACGTGGAGCAACGATGAGACACGGCAACTCACTGAAATGTGGTCGGATGAATGCAGGATCATTAAAACAACTTTTAACATGGTACACATTGTTTTCCCAACAATATATATGTCATAACAACACATTCTCACTCCCAAGTTAACATTTAGTTAAGGACCTCTGTGTCACTTTTTATCTTTTGAGTGTCCCCAACTCGTTGTTTTTTGACATACTAGGGCTGCAAACCAGAACCAGCCCAGTACTCTGACACATAGTGCACTAGTACCCAAACCCGCTACCCTAATCCAACACCGGACCATATGGGGTACCGGACGCAAACCAGACGCGGAACAGGATATGAACCAGTACCGGGTTAAGGTAGCGGTACTGGATGCATCCCGAGGAGAGGTGCGCAAGAGGTACCGTGTCCAGTCCTGCGTCCCGAGAATTGCGGGCCCTAGATTTTATGAACAGCCAGCACATCAAGAAACGATAATTTGGGGGCACCCAAAATGTCAAAAAGTTATGCGGAAGGGGCCTTATAACCATGTGTCAGTATGTGACCACTTGGGGATGAGAATGTGTTGGTCATAATCACTTATCAGTGTACCTTCTTAGACATCGTCTCTGCAGCATGCCTCTGCCGTATCTAAAAGTAAAAAGCGTTGTACCTGACATAGATACAGACGTTCAAAATTAGTCAGCAAAATATAAATTTAAATAAGAGAACAATCCCGACAATGACAGCAAAACTTGGGACTTCCATTATTCTTTCTCTCGTTGCTTTGCCTCGCCCTCAGAATTCCTGGCCAATGACTGAAAAGATTTTTAGTCAAGCGGCTTTGTTTACAAGCTTTGGTTCCAAACAGAAAAGTACTGTTGACGGCAGTCTGAATACAGACCATACGCAAGCTTCAGGAGTCCATTTCAGACCAAATTAGGCAGACTTGGTCCAGATCAACGGACTTGTTTTAGTCTGAATATATCCTTTTTTGGTTTTTATTTAACCTTTATTTAACCAGGTGGAAAACCGGTAGAGATCAAGATCTGTTTTACAAGGGTGACCTGGCCAAGTGGTCAGCAGCACACATTCCAAAAATAAAGCTACAGTATAAGCAAAAAATAAGATAAGCAGTGTAATTGGAATATGTACGTTTTAAAGCTTGGGTGCAACAAAGTGACAAGATGGGGTAATAAATCTAAACAGACATTTTGAAGGTGCACAAGTTGAGCAGCATGACATTGGATGAAGTATAGTAGTTATGCAATTGAATTACATAAGAAATTAGACAGAGTTCCAGGCAGAGGCAACAGAAAAACTGAAGATACTTGGTGATACTTGTTTTTGCAGTGTCATTAGTGCACCAATCAGAGATGGTGAACTACATGTCAGTATAAACTTATTGTAAATATTATTTAATATCTGAAGTTTAAGGCCTTTTAAAATAAACAGAGAAAAATTATAATAGCCAAAAATACCAGATTCTGCAACAAAGCCTACTTTTGTTTAAAAAGTACAAAGAGACATTATAGTTTCCATTGAAATAACATTTTTTTTTTAAATCAAACCAGTGTCCAGAATCAAATCTGTTGTCAATTAGAGGCAGTTGTGAAGCCGTCTGTCACAATACTGAATCCTCCAGCAGGCTGGACGGCTGTGAGGCTGGCCAAGCTGTACACTTCCCAAGAATAAGCCGTTTTGGCACCAGACTCTCCTTTGGATGTTCTCTCCATCTCTCAACCTGATTGGGTTTCATTTTCCTTGTGAGATGGAGACCAGAATAATCCACTGTTTATATCCACTGTTTTGTCAGTGAGCCTTCAAGTACACTGAGAATGAATGAGCTCTAAACTGAAGATCTATTCTCAAATTATGTGAATAGAAGTTCTTCTTCCTCTAAGGAGGTAGATAACTTTCTGCAGTAGTAAGTGGAACAAAACTAAGAAAAATCTATGGACTAACTTTCTGTTGTGATCCATGTTTTTGATTCGCTTATGACTCTGACAATCCTCAATCTTTTAAAAAAAGATTATTGTTTTTGGAACAGGTTTAGCTTACCTCATGCTCAAACAGCGTATTATTTTTCTGCACTTTTCTAGGCGTATTTTTCTGCTCTTTCTCCTTATGCCGTTATAGCTGGTGGTTGTGGGGGAGCCAAATCTAAAAAACATGGAGAAAGACTCCTATAAAAACAATAAATATGTCTTATAAACCAAAATCACAATGTAAAATAATAGTACAACTTTTCAAGCTGTGACTTTTACAGCACTCAAGGTCACCATACAAATTTATTACCACATTTTCTGTCATTTTTTTTTTTTTTTTTT
>NC_050516.1:12593171-12615338 GCF_002922805.2 Oryzias melastigma | reverse complement strand
TGGTGTTATCGTGAATACACTGACATGGCTAACGTGTAGCTGTGATTTTTTGTTAAGTTTTACTAGCAAGGTTGGGAGTTAGCGTAGTCACTTTATTGTTTGTTTGTTTTGTCTTTTTTTTTTTTACATCTTAGAAAAAAGTTTGGGAGTTTTAGGCTTGGTGAATATGCTAATGTAGCTAACGCTTCTAACGTGGCTAACGTGGCTAATGTGTAGCAGCCTCCAACTGTTTTTAACATTTTCTACAAAGGTTGGGAGTCAGTTTAGTCACAGTAATCTTTGTTTTAGCACTACCAGTCACTTTAACGTGTTTCAAACAAGGTTGGGAGCTGTGAATACGATAATGCAGCTAATGTTTCTGACATGGCTAACATGTAGCGTGCTGCAAACAAGTTCTACTGTTATTGTGAATGCAGTAAATAAAGTTCGACTGATGGACTTACCTCTGACTGCTGTCTTGGTCAATGTGCCGTATAATGCAAAAAAATACGGTAAATATAGTCGATAAAAGTTCAGAAGGTAAGTAAGTAAGAATACCAGGATGAGTTTGGCCAATTAGGGGGTTGGTTGGACACCCCCGATTTAGAGTCACCAATTAACCCATGAAGCATGTTTTTGGAGGGTGGTAGGAAGCCAGAGTTACCAAGAAAACCCACCCATGCATGGGGAGAACATGGACACTCCACACAGAAAGGTCCCCTGTAGGGGATTATGTCTCAGGTCCCCCAACTGGGACTTGAACCGTGGCCTTCTTACTGTGAGGCAAGAGCGCTAACCACTGCGCCACCGTGCAGCCTGGACCAATGGAAACTGTGTTTTCAACGTGTTCTTGTAGCCTTTTTCTTTTGATAGAGGACAAATATAAAAGACTTTAAGATTGAAGTTTCATTTCTGAGTATTTATCATGTTCAGCTTTGCTGTGTGCTGCTGTGGGACCTCTTGCGTCACAGTAGCATTGTGATATTGAGTTCTTGTTCACAAAAAAGGGTCTCTATTGCAGTTTTGAAAAATAAGTCAATCTTGAAATGCCTCAAAAACCTCCGCCCCCTCCAAGCGCTAATTTCAATTAATGCAAGTTTTTTTTTTGAATTGTGATGTTTCTAATGTATGAATTTGTTATCTCAAATCATATTTGTGCAATGGACACGCAGCTAGAGACTTCTGAGGCCAGAAGTTGGATATCCTTGGTCCAGAGCAAACACTTCAGGAGATCATCACATTTAGGAGGTTTATTTTCTTGATTCAAACCATTTCTGCACATGTTCCTTATCCTAACTTTCAGTGAGTAACATGAAACCACTGCAAACCTCAAATGACCAATTCTAGAGAGTTAGATATTTCTAAAGCTCCACTGTTCTTTTGGTTAACAGACAGAAAACTGTGATGAAGAACACCGTGTTTCCTTTTTTCCCATCAAAATTACATTGAGGGGTAACCAAAAACTAAAGTAAAAAAAGTCAGCCTAAAGTACCAGCAATCAGACTGCTGACCAAGCAGTGAGAAAGAACAGTCACAGAGCTCTTACATTCAGCAGACGCTTTTATCCGTGGGGAAATGCAGATTTATTTCACACAACTGGAAGCAGTATGGGGTTTGTTGTCTGGGACTTAAACCCCTGACCATCTGAATCGCAGACATTCTGTTGGACCCGGTGAGGTACAGCCACCGCAACAGTACCTGTACCATTAGGTGACATCATCATGGTTACCTCATTGTAAAGGAGCCTTTCTGCAACCATTCACTGCAGTCATGGTGTCTGCAGACACCGTCCCACCAATCGGTGAATAATTTTAATTTCTTTAACTATAGCCCTTTGTAGGGACCATATTGTTTTTGCAAATCTTCTTTCTTTCTTACTGCGCGTTTGAAGACAAATTTGCTCCCCCACATACTCAAACCTTAATACCTTTTAGACCCAACTACAAATTTAAGCTTCTCCTTGGGATTTCAACCATCACCTCACATGTCTTCAAGTGTCATTGGAAAGCTAATTGGGGAAAAAATGTTGTATTAGAAGTTGAAGATTTTAAAAGACGTTAGCGTGACAAACTTAGGCGTTTCTCTGTTGCTCACAATTTTTTTACTGGAATATTGTGAAAATGTATTACATGAATTGTTGATTCAAGCTGAACAAAACAATGTAACATACAATAGGAATATATTAGGAAAATTGGTTGGAATAACGAAAAAAACTTCAGTTGCTAAGGAAATCCAAAATTTAACTTTTGCCGATTCTTCTAAAAATTACATAGACCTGATTGTCAACCTCAGGCAACCAAAACATAAAATGGTTGCTATAGAAATAAAACCAACAGAAAAACTACCATTTTGAAAAAGTGTTCTTATTTCATAAATTTGTCATGTGCAGCATGACAGGGTAATGGGGGGGGGGGTCATAATACGCTGCGTATGGCTGTACTAAAAAATTTTTTTCCCTCAACTTGGTCTCAAAATAGACATATTTCTACCTTGATGAATGCATTTTAATAAATTAAAGTAATTTAAATTCAACCAAGACTGCATGCGTTGCTGTGATATTGTCCTTATTTAGTCTGTCCACACACGTTTCTGATTTAACTGAAGCCTGGTGCAGCAGGACTGCTGGAAACATCTTCAGGTATTCAAATTGTCCTCTGGCTTCACCTTATATAGAGATCACAATAGTGTGTGTGGAGTCAATGGAGAGGGTCAGCGCTTTTTTTCCCATCATTCTTCAGTCTGAGGACCCTCAGCTCTCCAGAACAAAGCCTGCTCCTGAGTTAAGACTGAGCTTTTATCTCACATTTGTGAGCTCTTGATGAAGGTCATGTTCTCTCCTGATAAGATTTGTAACAGAACGTTGTACTCCCTGGCTGTGTGGGGGGAGTTTAGGGTGTGTTTGTGTGTTCATGGTCCATTGACAGACTGGAGAAACCACAAGTGAGTCCAAGGTGCCACGGATGTGTGAAAGCTGGATCCTCCGGAGTCGACCGCAGAGACGGAGCTGGCTGTGTGTGGGCGAGCGCTCCATTGATTTTTGTGTTGGGAGGATTAGTGCACATTAGCGCTACGCGGCGCCGGCTGCTGTATATTAGAGAGGATAACGCTTTAACCTGCTGAGCTTTTATCACACTCGGCTCTACGAGATAAGAAGAGGGTCAAAATAAAAATTATATTATACAAATCCATCTTTATTTTCCTGTAAAAACTGAAGGGAATCTTGCCTCTGGGTTTCAAATTAAGAGCAACTTTTTTTTTACTTTATTACCTGTGAGTTTTTCAACATTTTCATTTAAAAGAAAAATTAACTGAACCTTGGTAAAGCCATTTTTTTGTAATTCCAACCAATCAGCCAGAAGTTAAATCTAGTTTCAAGTGTATACATTCTTTTTTTTTCCATGCAAAAAATATTAAGAAAATGTAAAGAATTAAATCAAAGTCAACCATTGGCCTAATTACAGTGCTGAGCACTGAAAAATCCTCTTGTTTCAAGAATAATTCTCTTGTTTTCCGTATTGCAAGAAAATAATCGTCTCAGGAACGGTTTTCAATAGCAAAATAATCTGTTTGGTAAAAGGTGTCTCAGTGAATGTTATTCTTAAAATAAGAATTCCTAGTAAAAAATGTTTTACCTCATTGGAAGGTTTACATTTTTTTGTGTATATTTTAAGTTGATATTTTTTCAACTACCGCTACTCTTCAACCATTTATGCAATTAAAATAATTTCATCTGATTCTGAAGCGGAAAAATATCAGACTCAGAGAAAAGTGGTTTTGGTCTGATAAACAACTCCACTTTTTCTGACAGAATCTACATTAATCGTGTAGATGTTCATAGAGTTGTGGTATCTGAATGAATGTGTTATTTAGGTGTCAGCGGGTCATTACTGGTGCTAAAGTGTTCATTTCTACAATCATTGAAGATTTCCTATTTTTCCATCAGTTGAATGATTTTCCTGAGGTGATCTCACAAATGTGGGGGTTTTACACACAGAAAGACAAACATTGTATCCAGATAAAACCTGTCAGAAAACAGTAGAATAATGGTCTACAATCTTTTTTAGGCTACAAACCAATTTAATGTCAGTAAATGTTTCATGAACTGGCCTTTTACAAGGATGGCCTTCTTTTGGGGCTTCTAATTTCACTTAAATTTTGAGGGTAAAGTTTATCTTGATCCTCTGTAAAATATCTGCAGTGTCATGAATGAGTTCCCTGTCTCCCCTTCTGACCTTCAGCGAGAACTATATCCAGAGTTCTAGCACTTCTTGGTTCTACACACTACACTTCCCATCAGCCCCTGCTGTCACTCCCAGGAGCTCCTCAGCTGGTTCTCATCTATAATCACTCCGAGCAGTATTTAGCCTGAGCACTGAGCTCGGCTTCACTGCGAAGTCTTGTTTGTGCCACTCTGAGCGTTCTCATCCTGACCTGATCTTCTGTATCTTCTGACCCTGCCTCGTCTGCCGCCTGCCCTGACCCTCGCCTGGATTCTGACCACTCTGGTTTTCCTCTGATGCCCTCATGCTGATGATTGACCCCTGCCTGCCTGACCCAGATTTAGCTTTGTGGACTTTTAGCTGTGCATCACGCCTGTTGCCCGGTCTGTGCCAAATAAACCTGCTGCACTTGGATCCAACCGTTTGTCTGTTTCTGACATGCACCTAGTTAAAACTTAAATACTTTTTGTTTAGAAACCATTAAAATGAGATATAGATTTTCCTTGAACCTAAACAAAGTAGAAATAAAAAAGTTAAATGACTACTTCAGCCTCGTCCAGCTAAAGCAATGGATAAATACAAGAAAAGGTTACTAAAGCCTGTTTTATCAAAATATAATAATAATTTAAAAAAAACCTAAATCCAATGTTTGAGCAACTTTATCAACAGCATCCTTGTGAATATTACAGATTATTGTGGTGTTGTAATAAATACATAAATACGAGTAAAAACTCCTGGCTTTTGTCTGTTATGTAGACATAATTTTTTCCCCAAGCTGGCTCTTTTTTTGCAAAAAGAAACTTTAACAAATACCCTACATTTGTTTTTTATTGTTTTTTTTTGCTAACTTTGTTAGCTGTCTTTTGTTGACTTTCCTAGACTTTTTTTGTTAACTTTGCTGGAGTTTTTTAAAAGTTGCTGCTTTTAGTTTGTGTCTTTGTTTTTTTCACTTTTACGTTTTGTTTTTGTTCATTTTACTCACTTTTCTTTTTTTGCAAACTGTCAGTTGTTAACTTTGCTAGCTGTTTTTTGCCATCTTTGCTAAGTTTGGTAGCTGTTTTTAGCTAACTCTGCTACCTTGAAGGTTTTGATTTAGCGGTCGGTGCAGCTGCTTTGAGAAACGTGGCGGATGAATTTACAACAAGCGACTGAGCAACTTGCACCAAGAATGAGTTGGGTGTGGTGGGGGGAGAATCCAGAAGATTTCCAAAATAAAACTTCCTTCATTATCAGATTATAAATAAAACTGAAAGAATGTAGGTCTTAATTTTTTCTTTACAATTCAGTACCAAACTGTCCCACAGTTCACTTCCTGGGGGTGGTTGGGACCACCGTAGTGGACAATGGTTGCATAGAAAAATGGGAAGATCAACTTTAGAGTGACTAAAGCAAAAACTCATGAACCATTGTGCTTGTGGGCACTTTTGCTAAAAGAGGTTTTCACCTCCAACTTTTCCAGAAGAAACTCAACAGTTTTAATCTCTTTAAAGTGGGGAAACAGCTACAAGCTACACCCAAACTACTATCTTTATTTCTTGTCCACATTTTGAGCCGTTCAGCTGCTGTAAAGCTCTGAACCGGCTTTCTATCTAAAGGAGTCAAAAGTTGTTGAGGACGGCTTTTCTTTCCTCCTCCTCCTTCTTTGTCTCCTCCACGCTTTCTTCTCTGACACGGCGTGTCGACCGCGAGGCACGGCTCTGCGCCACGCAGATGTAATCTACAGCCCTCATGCGTAAGAACAGCGGTGGAACCATGTCAGGCTGCCGATCCGTGACGCGCTGACAAGATTGGAGTAACGACACACAGGTATCGGCTTTCGTTTGGGCGGGGGAGGGGTAGGATGATGAAATCACTTAGAGGCCATGTGGCTTACATCTGACTGACATCTGATCAGGAATGAAAGGAAGCCGAGAGCGCCGTTGATCTGTCATCCGAAAAGTTTGCTCTAAAAAAGTCAAGGGTTCAGTTTCTCCAAAAAAACATCACCATGGCAACCACACAAGGTTCAGATCAGCGGATTTGTCTTTAATTAAGTTTATTTTATGATTTGAATTTTACCAAGCATCATCCTGTAGCATGGGCCGCGCATTAGCGGGCTGGTTAGCGCTCTTACCTGAGGTTCCAGTGAGGAACTCGTCCATCACTGAAGCTTATGACCCCCCTGTGACCTCTGCTTCAGGAATGGATCGATCCACTCTTGGGTCATCATCTTTGCTTAATCAGCGCAAAACGTGTCAGATTTGACTCAGAAGGTCTTACAGGTAATAATAGGGGTGTGGGGCTTTCAACAAACTCACTCCTGATTGGCGAGAGTGGTTGCCATAGAAACGTTTTCTCAGACTGACTCTGGTCAGTCGTTGCTTACTGACATTGTCTGGCTCCAACATGGTGACGGGAGTTGATTTAATTTCATTGGAGCCAAAAGGAAGTGACCTCACACTCACTCGTTTCAGTTCTTATATACAGTCAATGGATTAGCTCACGTGGCATAGAATCATAAGCCAAATGTCTCTGACATGAAGAGCAAAGGATAAAGTTTCCCTTTGAGACCCTAAAAGACAGACATGGGGGGGTTGGTCGTCTGCACAACTGCGGGCTGCAAAGACAGAAAGCAGGTTTGACTGTTGTCACAGGTGATTCCAGGTGTGGTCTAACAATCTCAGCCACTCAGTAAAAGTGAACCTTTGCACCCACTTTAATAGTTCTACGTGTTTGGAGCAGCTGGGACCACTGAAAAGCTCTGAAATGCAATATTTAAAGACCAACTATATTTTAATAAATGCTTACAAAAACAGAACAGAAATTCTGGTGACAAAAAGCATAAATCATTGCATTTAGCTGATCAAACATCGTTTTTCTACAGAAATGTGTGAAATGTGTTTCCAAAGCAAATTGAGATAAACCAGTAAAGTTGTCTGAGACACAAAACAAAGTGTTTTTTCAAAGTTTCCTGCATTTTTCAGCCTCTCAAAGAATTTCCACTACATCCTCATATTCATTTCTATGCTGATGATTCTCCCCTTTACATGTTTTGTTTCTTTTCTTGTTGCAAACATTCAAATTGCGTTCACCGTTTGCACAAAAAAAGTCAGTAAGGCTAAATCAATGGCTGTATATAAGAATGGGATCATGTGTGACATCATCTGAAGAAAATGGCTTATTTCCAGCACCTATGAAATTATGTCAACTCAATTACCATTTTTGCACTGCATGTATGCCGCCATACTGGAGCCAAACGTCGTCAGTACGCTGTGATTGGTCCGGGTCAGCCTAAAGTTGCATTCGCACCCCTTTTTCGCTAATTGTCAAATTTACTGATCAACACCTATCCAAAAATGTCCTTGGTGCCTTGACCTTGACGCGTGTGGGAGGAGCCACTGCCAAAATGTTTCTGGACTTCGTTTGTTGCCACATCATGGAGAATATGAGGATGTTGAGCGAGTAGCTTGGGTTTAGATGTTTTGGAGAGCTCTAGAGAGATGTCGCCAAGCACGTCGCAGGTCTGGATTCACCAGATCCTTCTGAGATGCTTGCAGTACAGCGAGTTTCGCCATTTCCCCCGTCTCCTGTGAATGCAGCATTAGTCAATGTTTCTATGGCAACCACTCCCACCAATCTAGAGTAAGATTGTTGGAAGCCCCACACCCTTATCACTTGAAACAATTGGTCAATTTAACATTTCATTTGAGGTGAGACCACATAGCTTTATAAAGGCATCTGATTGGCCAGTTTGTATCTTGAATAACTTCCTCGACAGAAAGAAAACTTCATGAAAAACATTTAGATTATCAAGAACATCTTACAAAAGATAGCAGAACAAATAAAACGACAGTAATAGCTGTTTGTTTCTCAATAGAAGTCTATGGGATTTTGGCTTCTTGCAGCCAGCTGATACTTCCTGTTTGGATTGTGAAGGGGGAGGGGTCACTTAGTCCAGTTCTCATCTACAGTCAATGTTCTCAACATGTTTTCCACTGAAGTCTATGAACTTTCAGGAGGTAAAATAAGGTAATGAAGTGTGAAAGTAATGAAGAAAATCTCATTAATCAAAGTGCTTCCTCAAATAAAGGTCAACCGATGAAACTTTTGATCTGCAGAAAATGAATTTCTGGAACTTTCTGCGGGCGAACGCGCCGCCGACCTTTCTCCAACTGCTCGACTGCAGACGTCACCTTGCGATAATGCATTCCCTCCCCTTGTTTTTTTTGTTTAAACTGACAAAGGCGGCTTCAAGGACGCTGCGTTCACCGCCGCCCCCCTCCCTCGTGCTCGCCATGCCTCTGCTTGGTAGTAATAGAAAACTCAATCTGCTCCTGAGAGGCAGAGTGATTCTGCTGCTTGAAAAGATTAATGGCCCTCCAGGAGAAATGAATCAGGCGCTCTTCAGAGGCCGATTCTTTCAGATAGAGGTCCTTCTGCTCACGTTCGTCTCTTTTTCTTGGCCGTCGAGAGGCTTCGGCTCGGCTGAGTGGCGTCCGGTGTGACGGAGCCGACAGCGAGGAATTACCCGAACGGCTGCTGTCAGGCTCTTAATCAAAGTAGAAGCGTCTTTCTTGCGCAAGTTGTCAACGGCCCGGCTGCTTTGACTCTAATTGGTGGGAGAGATGAACGGATGATTCCCCCCGGCTCCAAAGACGGCAGCTTCTCGCTGGAAATCACCTCGATGGAGCTGTAGGCATGAGCAGAGGAGTGGAACCACGGTACCTTTAGGTTCAGTCGCATGCACCCAGACAGGTTTTTGGGTTGTCCCGTAGAGGAGTGGCTCCACTGTGAGGGAAAGGCAGGAAGTCCACGACCACCTTAAGGGACATCATGAAACTTGAATTTCTGATTGTCTTGTGGTTAGGTTTATCATGAAATATTTGTAAGGATAAAATGAGTAACACGCACGTGTGACATTCAGGTGATACTATCTTACAATGCCTTACATCCCAAAAACCCGCAGAACCTGTACGGGTATTGGTGCATGTACCACAAACTGTCGATTTTCCGGATTTCTATCAGTAAAGCTGCATGCAAGAAGTGCAACATTAACAGGTTCCTTGGACAATATGAAGGATTTAGGGGGTCGAGAAGATGAAAAATCCATACAACACATCTTCGTCTCACCCTTACTTATCCTTCTATGCTGTTTAAATGTTCACTATGACCCTCCACTCACAGCCTGCCAGTAGAAAAATGTTTTCCTCCACGTGCTCACCAGATGGTCTACAACCTTGATATTTCCTGCGGGTCACCTGCATGCCTCGTACACGGTTGCTCAGATCATCTTCACCCATAAAAGGTTTGAATCTCAAATCAGGTTTTTCCTGGTTCTAATCCTTAACACCTGAGGACAGGTAACCATCACCAACGGCAGCAGGAAAGGATGCAAAACGAGCAGGCCGGTGGATCTGGAGGACCAGGGCCGAGGTCACAGAGCTGTTGGAGTCGTTGCTCCTTATCTGAAGCGGCTCACGCTGGAGCGTTAGATTGTGTGATTTGACGGAAACCTCCACCCTCCAGTTTGTTTTTCATCTGTCAGACGTGATTAATACTTCACCGAGAGACGGAACAGCGGGGAAGCTGAGGGTGCTGGAGTGGGCGGGAACCACCAAACCACCACCACCCCCTCCAGTAGATCCTCTGCTTCAGCTGCGATGGCTGTAGAAGCGAGTGTCACAAAAAAATGCTCAGTACAATCCCTGAAGTGAGCAAACAGAGGGGGACTGTGGAGAGGAAAAGAAGAAATTAGAAGGAAACTTCCAGCAAAACGTGTTAAAAAAAATTATGTCAGCAGAAGTACAGACATCTCGCTGCTAAAGAAAGAAATCAACTTTCATTTGACTCCAATGTTAAAAAGTAGGATTTTTTTTTTGTTTTTTACCAAAACTTACTATAAAATTACAATCTGGAGTCAATATTATTTGATGAATTTGACTTTTTTCCTATTTATGAAACCTATTAGAAGACAAAATGTTTCTAAACCGCCTTATTATAATTTTATAAGAGCTTAAATTTAACACTATTAATGGAGTGGTTAATTTTTGATTGGTAAATGGGAGTACCTAAGGAAATCGTAAAAATCCCTCCCATTTTTGAAGTCGAGGTGGGCGGAGTCAACTCTTGCAGAAAAGCCACTTCAGGCTTTTTTTTTTACCATTCAACATCTTAAAATGTCAGATATCATCTACACATTGTGTAAAAGTTTATAGTTTGGCATTATGACACCAACTACTGTATTTTCAGCATTATAAGGTGCACTGAAAATACTTAATTCTTTTCAAATAAAGACATTGCACCTCATATCTGAAATAATTCTGTGAATATGCCAACAGGGCTAACATATAGCATTGTCAGATGATTTTCTTTTTCTTTAAGCATTATGAACAAGGTTGGGAGTTAGCATAGTCTCAGTAATGTTTGTTTAAGCTTTAGATTTGTTATAAACCAAGGTTGGACATTTCAGGTGTTGTGAATAAGCTAATGTAGCAAATGCTGCTAACGTGGCTAATTTGTAGCAGTGTCAGACTGTGATTTTTTTGTGTGTGTATGTCATTAACAAGGTTGGGAGTAAGCGTAACCACCAGAAAATCTGTCTTATCATTATCATACAGTTATGTATTACAAACAAAAATAATACTAAACTTACGTGGCTAATGCTAACTTGGCTAACGAAACACACTAACTTGGCTGAGAGAACTGTGTCATAAACCAGTTCTAGAATTACTGTAAATGCAGTTAATAAAGTCTGACTGACTTATCACATATTGTTTAGTTTTATTTAATGCGATCATTATTTGCGACAATTTTAAGGGAAAAAAAAAAAATCAACCGTTCATAGACGGTATGCCTTATAATCCAATGCACCCTATAATACGAAAAGTATATCCATACAAACTAGTTTAAAGGTCAAAATCGATTTCAGAACACTTTTAAACCCTTGTTTTATCTTTTTAAATAAAGATCAAATAAAGTCATTTGGTTTAAGATCAAATACATAATTATAATCTAAAACTTTAGTCGATAAAAATCTCAACTTGGTTTAAAAAAGAAGAAAACTTTACAGTCACAAAAACCACAGAAAAGATTCTTCAATTTCAACCTTTTTTTTATTTTTTGATCATGTAATTGCACAGATTTCAAATGTTTTTTAACAAAAAAATAAAAATGCAAGTCCTTCAAAATACAGTGCGAGTCCACAGAGGGTGAAGTTGGCAGTAGAGGTGAAAGCTGAGCGCAGACAGACGGTTTTGGGCCTCAGACGTTGGCTCTCCTCAAAATGACAAAAACAGCAGAGACCCGTCTCATTTAATCAGTGTGAGACACCAGTGGGGGGGGGGTCACCCAGCCTCTGTACTTGTGTGTGTGTGTGTGTGTGCATGTGGAGGGGGGAGAGCCCAAGTCCCAGGCCCTCCTGTCACTGGAACAAAAGGGGGTAACTTATCTCCGTCACGGTAAAAACGCCAGCGGTCTCAGAGGAGGCGTGGATGAGGGCGGTCGCACTCTCTGAAGGTTTGAACTGTCACCAGCGAGGTCTGACATGAAACGCCTCCTCGTGCCGGCCTCCTGTGGAGCCAACAAGATGCCGTCACGCCAAGAAAACGAGTTTGGAAAATTGTACACTGTCAAAAATGTACCGTTAAAATCACATTTTGAATGTGCTGCTCCAAAGCAACCATGCAACATTTTTCATCTCTAATGCTAATAAACTTGCTTAAAGCTTTTTGTTTCTTTATGTCAAAGTAGCATTTCTTATTTTCTATAGAAAATAAATTTATCGCTGCAATGATTAAAAAAAAAAAAAAGATACAAGGGGTTGGTTTGGAGCAAGTTTTACAATATTGCTAAACAAATGACATCTAACTGAAAAGGATCATTTTGAATCAACATTTTGTGAAGGTTTTACAGTACAAAATGCAAAAATTCTTTATAGTTTTAGTACTCTTTTTCCGCAATTATAAACAAGGTGTTCAAGGTGATGCTAAACTAATTGGACTTCTGGATTTAATGGTACGTTACAAATTAACGACAAACAGTATAAAAGGAATAATCTTTTAATCTGAGAATACGAAATGAGCACTATTTACAAAATGCTTGGAATGTGTAGAAAATTATTTTCAAGTAAAATCAGACTTTTTTTAATCATAGACATAATCTTGACTAAAAATAATCAGTTTTTGTTATTTTCAGAGTTAAGTTCATTCAAAATGATAAATACGTCAATTAAGAATCCCCTGGAGCCAACCCTGCTACTGCTGGGTGAAGGCGGGGTACACCGTGACAGATCGCCAGTCACACACACATATATACATCTAGGGGCAATTTACAAGATCCAGCAGGGATTGGAACCAGGGCCTTCTCGCTGTGAGGCTACGTTCACACCACCCTCTGCAAAGCGTGTTCAAGCGGCCACTTCCAATGAAAAGTCAATGTGAACACACATTTCCGCCCTCCACCATCAAAACGTTCACACGTCCATTAAACGCACGTTGCCAGTTAAACCAGGTTGAACTTTGACCTATTAGGGAGTTGGATTTAGCATTGACGTATAGATTTGGTTTACCTGGTGAACCCAGTCATGGCGACGAGCCCGACAAAAACAAACCATGGCCACTCTCCTAACGTGATCGCAATCCATTTGCAAAGATGCTAGCAATGAACCGAACTGTTTCCATTTTTAGCCCAAATCGCGACATTAGCATCGCTTCAACATTCTGCAGCAAGCCTCTTCCAACTGTAGATGGTGGACGTGCTCTGTAAACACTAGAAAAACAAGAAGAAAAAGCCCATCCCTGCTTGTCCAGTGTGAATATGTGTTCTAGAATGCCCGTCGAATGCCAGGTGTGCATGTAGATTGAGGTATTAACCATTACGAACCCCAAAAAGTTAAGTTTCAGGCCTCTGCATTAAAAACTCGAGTTCACATGTCCGTACACAAGTTTTTAAGTCAGGCTGAACTTTGACCAATCACTCAAAAGTCATCAGTCATGATGTGGCCCCTTTAATTCATGGAAGTGCCAACTGTTTGGAAATTGATCGTAGAAATGATTCACTGCGGTTCACGCCCATCCAAAATTATATGACCCTACGGCTTCTCCCTACCTCTACATTTGGCCCTCCAAACGAAGAGTTATGGACAAATGGTATCCTCAAATTTGGTCGTCACTCCCACCTCAATGACATCACCAATAATCGCTGGTCAGCTAGTGCTTGAAAATACATAACTTTATAAAAAGGTAATCCTAAAAGAAAAGTTATTACTTAGATTTAAATATAAACTTCTGTGCATCAGAAAACTCGTGAAGAAAAACACTTCTTCTCCGTGGTGCAGCGCAACGCGGAAAATCCGCGTGACGGAGGGTTCTACATTTGAGGGTTATAGCTATTTCACACGACCTTATCACTTTAACCCTTTAACACCTGAGGCCTCGCTGGTGATGCTTAAACACAAAATCTTTAACATACTGTAACTTTTCAACCATTAACACGATCAACGTGACTTCAGCAGATTCTGAAGCAGAAAAGTGTTGTGAGCCGCTTTGATAATTCACACTAATCCTTTTCCAACTGTGAGTGTATGTTACAGGAGCAGCAGCTGTCCCTCAGCCGCTGTAACAGGGGAACCCAAAAGGTTCAAAAATCACCAGTGCCTCTTCTGCACATGTACTACGGAAAATAATTATTTGAAATATTTAAATGGTCCCAGTTAATTTCAATACTACAATTAATACCCCCCAAAAATGAAAGTTCAGATATGTGATGTTTTCACACTAAGACTGCTGAATTTGGTTCAAATAGACGAGGAATCTTCTTTTAGTTTGCTTTCAAAAAGTACCAAAACCAGAAAAAGGTTTTAGGTGAAGACAGGAACGGTCTTCTCGCTGAGCAGATGCCTCCACCCTGAGCTGCTCTTCAACTCCTCAAATGTCTCCCGCTTCGCTCGCAGCATCCATCCATCCATCCATCCATCCGGCTGACCCGAAGCTGTTTATTTTTCCCTCCCGCCTGTCACCCACAGCCGACGGTATTGAGCTGCGTCGGCCGCGCTTCTGCTGTTCACACCAGATGGATCAATCGCTCCGTTGCACTTCGTCACTCCACTCAGACGGTCTTTCCCGCTTCGATCAATGCCAGAGCTTTGGGAAGAGCTTCCCGTTTATTATCAGAAGAGTCTGCGCAGTCACAGAGCCGACGGCCGACAAACAAAACCTGCTTTGTTTGTTCAAACACGACATGAGCCTGCCGGCTGACAGATGTCAGCGCGACGCTCAGCAGTTTCATTAACAAAAAACGTAGAAAAATATTTACTAAAAACTTTCTGTCGTCCACAAACGCAACATCCAGATAAACAAACCTGAAAAATCAAGTTCCTGATTAAAGGAGTCATTCTTCATCACTTAATGAAGACATCTGCAGGAGGTTCTGCCGTCTCCACGGTGATGTTCCCCGTCTCCCCCGGACTCCTGCCAGACGCTCCGCCGTCCGCCGACGCGTCGCTCGGCTCCGACTGCCGTCTCTCCGGAGAGAGCCGCAGCTCCTGGATCAGCTGTCTGCAGTCCTCTGAGGCTGAGGGGAGCGCATCCAGCGTGCTCCGCTCCTCTGAGAGGAGTGCGTCGGTGGGGGTGTGATGGATGGGACAGACGGAGGGAGGCGGTTGTGAAGGGCTGTCCCTACACGTCTCCCCGCCCTCCTCGGTTTCAGGGCAGCTTTCATCGTCAGAGTCATCGCTCTCGCTAGAGGAGGCGCTGCTGCTGGAGGACTCCTCCTCCTCCTCCTCCTTCAGCACCATCGCTGCTGCGCTCTCCAGCTCGTTCAGCTCCAGCTCCAAGTCTTTTTTCTGCAGCACGACTTTCTGGAGCGCCGTCGCCAAAGACTCCACCTTCTTGGACCTTGAATGAATAACCGGGATAAAAGAGACACGAAAGACAAAAAACTGTGAGGAGACGGACGACTAAAGAACAAACTAGTGGATCTGCAAAGTGAATTCCCATCAAAGATCCACTCTGATCGTTTTTTAATCTGTTTTAAAGCGTTCCTTGTGGTCTTCTCATTATGACGATGCCATTTTTAGCCTACATCCAAAAGCCTGCTGTTTTCTAGGACATTGTTTCTGCAGAGCAGCAGGAGTTCAGTAGAAATTTACCTCTAAGTTGTGGGCAGGATTGTATGAAGCAACCCCGCCCCCCTTCCCCTCCCTGTTGCAGAGTAAAGCAGGGAGCCTGTGGCCACGCCCAGCGTATTTTCTATGTCACAAATACGCTCTTTTTCAAACACCATGTTTTTGTTTGGTCCTAACTAAAGATTTTAATAAAAAAAATACACAGAAATGAAATTTGGAGCTTGTATTTTTTTTTGGTACTCCATTACGGCTTCATGATATGAAAAAACTTGCAATGTGCGAAAGAAGTGATCAATATTGGGATGACAATACAAATCGCAATACATGAATTTTTGCAGACTGAAACATTTATGTGCCTTTGAGTGAAACTTTGACCCCTGCCACATGCTTAAAACAGATATGAAAACTTTAGGAATGTGGGCGTGGTTAGCAAGAAACCTCCGTAGCAAAGGACATCTAAAACTTTTGTCAATTTCTCTGAAACTGATGTCTATCAGTTTGTCATCCCCAGGGGACTAAAACATAAAATGGTTTCTATGGAGGTCAAGTTACAGAAAAGCCACCATTTTGAAAAGAGCGGATTTTGCATCAATTTGTCACATGCAGTGGGTAGATGGGTGTGGGGAGGGCAGGGGTGGAACACTGCTCCCAGTTTTAATGATCGTTATTTTTAGTCAAAACAAACTTATTGCAAAGAACAACTAGTTCAGCAGAATTTCACCTCTGAGTTGTGGGTGGGACCATTGGCATGAAGAAACCCCGCCTCCTTTCTCCTCCCTGTACCTGAGAGCTCTTTGTTTACATGCTCTCCTGCTAGCTTACAGCCTCTTACACCCCCAATCTCACCGGTTTACCAGTGGAACAAAAATGGAGAAAAATATCAGAGCTATAGACAAAGACATGATTTTTATCGTAGTGTCTCTTCAAAGAAAATGGTATCTTCACATCAGTGGGTTGTGATTTGTTGAGGCAAAGTGGCGCTCCGCCACTGAGGAAATGTGGCTGTTTAAAAGTGTGAGTGGATGATCTAAGAGGCTGTGGATCCTCTCCTCCCCCATCCGCCGCTCTCCTCGTGAAAGGTGATAAGAGACTGCGAGGGATTAAGGAGAGACTGATCCTCCCCCTCCACTCAGGAAAATCACACGTACTTCTTCTCCTACCACTGCGGGCGGAGAGGTTAAAGCAGCTGTTACCGGGTGATGAGCAGGAGAGGGACGGAAACGCGATGGAGGATACAAGAAAATGTATAAAGTTCATAAAAAGTGTGATATTAACGACTAACACTTTTGGTAAAAAACCTCTAAAAGAGGAGCAGCAGTAACCCTGAGGACAGAATAATGTGAAACAGCAGGTAAACTCATTACTGCTCATTAATGAGCCTGTTTACATCCCCATAAAAACAATTGGATAACTGGAATTACTCCGAAATTTGGAAATAGTCGGATAAATCGCATCTGTGTGGACTTAAGGACAAAACATTTATCCAAAAAAATAAAATAAAATCCTGGTCTACATGTTTCCGTGCACCTCTGGATTTATTTTGAAGGCAGATATATTTAAATCTAACTTCCTGGTTCTTCCACAGGGTGCCTGTGCGTTTTGGTAAACATGTTAGCGCTGAAGGTTGTGAAACGCTAATGTGTGAACTAATAGAAAAGGAAACACCAGTTGGCAGTGCTACCCTGGCTTCAACCCAATACCTGTCTTCCACTTCCTGTGATTTTGTTTCCACGCGCTCAGGCGGAAAACTGTGAAACCCTCTGGATTCATACCAGGAAGCATCAGCTTTTTGGGGAGAAACCAACATGCTAATCAGAGGTGTCATCATCAGACACAGACAGAATCAAAGGGATCAGATTATCCCTGTTTCTATAGGTAATTACAAACTGAAATCTGATCAGGATCAGATATTTGGTGTGTTTGTAAAGCGATTTAGTGTATGAGCAACTTTCTGTTCATCTATGACAGTTTCCAGGTTATGAACGACTTTAATGTCCAGACAATATTTTCATGGACAGGTCTGAATGAGGCTGAATGGACGTCTGATTTTTTTTTTTTTTAAGCGTATAGTTTCCCTCAACTTTATAGAGTGAGGTTTATCTACATTCTCTGTAAAGTATCTGCAATGCTTTAAACTGTATTTGTACACTAGATTTTGTGTAGGAACCACTAACATGTGATATAGGTCTTCCCTTACAGGGTAACACAACAGGACAGTTGGAGGCTAACTCCACTCTCGACCCAGATTTAGAAAATGCAAAAAAAAAAAAAAGGGGTCCTGGCTGAGCAGGAGAGGTGTGGTTTGGATCTAAGATTGACAGTGACAGAGAGGTTAGCTTGAGGTAATGTAGTCCCACTGCGTCCTCAATACGGAGAGTGTTATCGAGCAAATGCCAGCTTTTTGACAGAACTTTCTGTGGAGGTTGAGGATTTTTCTGCTCCACCTTCTCCCCAAGCAGGCGCTCATGATCCAGACCGAAGGTGTCTGAGTGGCAAAATGACGCTAGCATCATAAGCTAAGAAAGGCTAACGTATTATGCAAACAATCCCGAGGGAAACGTTCATCGCAAATCCATCACATAATTAGCTAAATTCAATTCCAGTTGCACAGTTTAATAACTTCCAAGTCCACTGGAAAGTTGTGCAAGGCAGGGTATTTTTGACAAGCAAAAGCAAAACACCTACGAGCCATGCTAAAGCTAACACGATAACGACCGACTGTTACAGAATCAAAGATGGGCGGGGCTTTTATGCTGGAGCTGCAGAGCATGATGACGTGAAACTTCTGAAATGACGTGGGACATACACCAGTTGACCAATCACAAAACTCAACTGTACTACCTTGTTTCAACCTGCAGGGGGCAGCACACAGACCGTTTTAGACTATAATTTCAGGAGTTAAAAAAAGTTTATTTTAAACTTTCAAAAATGTAGCAAGGACCAACAGACAGCCCTTTTAAAGCCTCATTTATAGGGGTCAACAGACAGAAAAAATTGATTTTGTGTTTTTTATTACCTTTTAAACCATAACTCTCAAGTGGAAGCTAAAAAAAATGGACGCCAACATCAGCCTCGTCCAACTTTAAAGACGTGACTGATAAAGTCAAATTGTCGCTAAAACTGGTATATTCTAAATATAAACATAAACGGAGATCCACTGTTTAGGCAACTTTATTAGCAACATCCTTGTAACATTAAAAAGCTGGTTTATGAATATTAAGTATCATCAGTTTGGTGCGTGGTAACACCTGTAGCAAGGGGTCTTTAGAGCAAAGACCAAGGGTTTTATCTGGTAGACTTTTATTTTGAAGTCCAAGGCTCTTCTTAAGTTTCCTGACTGGCTCAAGTATGCAAAATTAAACTTTCCAAATACATTTTTTTGGTTAATTGTGTTAGCTTGGGAGTTAGCTGTTGGTGCAGGGTCTTTAATAAAGTAGTGGATTTTCAACATGTGACCAAGCGACTTGAAATGTGTCTAGAATCAGTCGGATTTGGTGAAGAATCCAGTAGCTTTCCCAAACAAAACATCCTCCAGGAATAATGGAGAAAAAAAGGAGGTTGGACTGTTTTACTATGTAGCCCGGTACCCGTCTGCTGATCGGGGGTTGGGTACCACCGATCTACAATGGTGCTTCCACTCCTGGTTCTCACCCCAGCTTTACATTTCCTCCCCAACTGAACATTTACGCGATGATTTCAAGCCGACCTCGACGGGTCACTACCACTCAGGCAGGTTCACTCGGGGTCAGAGTGTGTGAAGGAGCTTCTTCCCCACCCCCAGTTGCGATCGGCGTCTCTTTGGCCTTATTAACCTCCACTTCAGCGGCCTTCACTACTGTGCTAATGAGCTCCTTTCACCCAAAACGGCGTCTATGGACCGAAGGTTTAGTTCTCCCTCTGCTTTATACAATCCTGTTCTGAACTTTAGAAGGAAGAAAAGCACATTTTTAGGCTTTGATTGCACCACAGAGCCCTAAAATAAGCAACAATTCAAAAATTAAACATTAAGAGAAAAAAATTAGATTGGCTGAATACATATTTTATGTGACCTTCATTCAAATTTATCATTAAAGATTGACATTTTTATAAACTTAATATTATCAGTTTTTTTAGACGGTTTCCTTCATTCTACAGCAAAAACTAGGAGCCTACTGGATGTTGAAAACATTCAGTGAAGTAACAGAACACTAAAGACTCCGCCCCTCCAAACCTACTGCTGTTTTTTTCTGCCATTAACCCTTTAAGACCAGAGCTTTGGCTCCAGTGTTGAGATTCTTTAGACTATCATAACCGTTTATGCAATTAATGTAATTCCAGCAGCTTAACAGGGATACTTTATAGTAATGACGTGTTTACACAACCAATCAGCTGATTCTGTAGTGTGAAAAATTCGTTGGAAATTCTTTAAATGCTTTAACGATTGCAGAGTATTGTCATTTAGGTGCCACTGGCAACATCGCTGGTCTTAAGGGTTCAACTTTTTGTGAGATCTCTATGGAGGTATGTCTATAGACGGGTCATTGGGTCAACTTGAGTCTGTGACGAGTCATTCCAATAAGGAGAGATCTTTCTGCATCAGGCATAAACATCCTTTCATTAAAAACTGACACAGAATACAATCTGGACACATACAGCATCTCCATCTTTAAAGCTAAAAGTCAAACTTTTCATTTTTTTGAGAAGGCTTTAAGGTTAACCCTTAAACACCAGAACTTAACTTCAGGGTTCTTTTGACTACTGATGCTCTTCAAGCGTTTACAGATTATAAATCATCTGATTCACATTGATGCCATAAATGGTCAAAGAGTTAGGTTATGCGTGTTATTTAGGAGTCACCAGTGACATCTCCAGTGTTAAAAGGTTAAAGTTATTCTGAGCCAAGCTGTCTTAGACCCAAGACTGTTATTCCATTTCTCCTCCACTACCTCCCTGTAGACCTCTCTCCCTTATTCATAGATGTCTCTTTTTTAATGCAGATGTTCCAGTGTTTCTGTTTTTGTTTATCATTTCAAAGTTACCCAAAAGACAGACAGTAGGTGGTTCCTCTGAGTCTGGTTCTTCTGGAGGTTTGTCTATCTAGGGAGTAAATACTTTCACGATAATTGCGATACATTTTACTTTATTAAGATAATTCTGTCTCCTTGCAAAAATTTGGAACAAAATCTACAATTTAGAAATACAGTCTAGAATGAGCTAGAGTCATCACCACAAGCTGGTCCACTCAGAATGGGCTTATGCAGAGGATGGGCCTCAAGGGGACATGATGATTGGAGGAGGGGCTAGTTATGGATTCTATGAAGGAAAAATCATTGACTCTATAAGAGAACTGGACTGTTTGACTCCTCCCCTCTCACAATCCAAACAGTCAAGAAGACAACATTCCATTGACTTCTATTGAGAAATAACATTATATTACTTAGTCATTCTATTTGCCAGAATAACCATTCCATTTTTGCTAATCCAATTTTTTTTTCACAATATTTTTTCCTTATTGCAAGTTGATCAAGTTATAAACTGGCCAATTAGCTGCCTCAAAAGTATGTGTTCAAAACAGATTTCATGTGGCCAATTCTAGTGGTAGGGGTGTGGACTTCCAACAAGCTCACTCCTGATTGGTGAGAGTGGTTGCCATGGAAACGTTAACTTGGACCGACCTGAACCAATCAGTGTTAACTGATACTGTCTTTATTGCAGACGATGGCAACTGAATTGACTGAGTTTTGTTGGAGCCGTTTTCAGTTGGTGACATCACGCTCACTCTGTCCAGTTCTCATATACAGTCAGTTGCAAAAATACTATCTATAAAAAACGAGTGCAGGAAGAGGCCAACACTTCAATTTGTACATAAATATGGAATCCCAAAAAACTGCCCTTTTACCAGGAGAGGATATGAAGACCTTCAAGTCATGGATGAAGAGGATGATGATGAGTATTCAGCCTTAAGGAGCAGGTCAGGTCCCAGGCTCCATCAAAGCCACATGAGAGCTTCCTGTAGGATGGATGAAGAGCGCAGCCACTTCAAACGCTCCCCCCCACACCACCACCACCCCCCTGGGAAGTCATTATTGAGTTAGTGTTGGAGAGGAGCACTTGTTCTCTCCTCCTCTCCTCGCTCTGCGGTGGGAGAGGCTTCTGCCTGCGGTGAATAAAAGGGCTTTGTCCGGGAGGGGGAGGGATAATGTTGTACACAATCCAGTCATTACTACATCGCTGTTGTGGCTCGCCTTCATTAAACTGAGGAGGGAGGGAGTGTGGGGGGGGTGCTCCTTCAAGGATAGAAAAGTTCAGGCGAGACAAAGACGCCTCCGTCTGCCAAAGTCTTTGAGTCTCGTTTGTTTATGTGAAGTGGAGATGAATTACAGTCTCTCTTTCATCGGGCTTGTGTCGCTCTTGAAACGCTGTCAGATAAAACTCAAGACGGATGGGTCGGACCGACTTCATTCACGGGCGGCAGGCGGGGGGCGGGGAACGAAAGCTGACAGTGGGAGATGCAATCAGTCACTGCGGCGACGTGAAGCAGCCTCGTAGCAGATAAGACGAACACAGACGCATTTATCAAAGCGGGAGGCGCTGGAGGCTCAGACCTGGAGCTGAGTCACCAAACGGCAGCTTACAAACACGACAGTCCTGCATGACAACGCCGACAAAACTCACTTCTTAGCTGTTTGATTTCAAAGAGACAGACTTTTCATCTTTTGAGACCCTCTTCATGAGATATTCACACTGACAGGTTTGATTCAGTTTCAAGAAGACAGTCAGCTATGAGGACTGGACTGAGGTCATTTAAATAAAAAATAAAAAAGGGCATTTAAGGAGATTCTGAGTTTTAAGTTAAAATTTAAAAGTTTTAAGTTTGAGTAAGTGAAC
>NC_050516.1:12582220-12593068 GCF_002922805.2 Oryzias melastigma | reverse complement strand
CACCAGATTAAAAGGTGCATCATCAATGAATACTCTATTTTTGAAATAATGTCAGCTTTGCATTTTTAATTTGGCAAATGGGTGATGTCATATGTGGCCTTTAACAAAGAAAAAGAAAAAGTAGTGATCATTAATGGTGTTATAATCCAGAGCAGTGGACAGTTATATTGTCTTTTAGGGGTTAAGGAGAAGAGAGGGAATTCAGAAATAGCTTAAGTTTCTATTTTGACATAACTTCATAGAAGCAATCGTCTTCTGCTTCAAGCATTAATTTCTGAAAATGAACACTTCATTGAGCATCATCTCTTACAGAACAGCTGCAAAAGTTACAAGATCTATTAAGTGAGCTGAGTCAAGACCAATAAGAGCTTAAAAAAAATTGTAACAGAACTCTAAGACAGAGAAGAATCAGTGAAGGGAGCTGAGGTATGGAGTGATGATGGAGTGATGTGGACTCCTCTGGATGTTCCGGTTACAGTTGTGCCGGTGCATTCTGAATAATCTACGGGCTGCTTTTTTGCATAACTTGGCCAGGGGTGCGACTAATACTCAGGTGCAACTTATAATTGAAAATTATTAAAAAAAAAAAAAAAAATCGAATTGAATTTTGTTGAATAAATTTCTCCTAAAAGTGCGACTTATTTATAATTTTTCCTTCTTTATTATGATATTTTGAAACTATTGGCTGGTCAGAAAAATACAGTAATCAGAAATCTTTAGGGTCTTTAGTAGTAGTTTGATACATAGTGGTGAAAGGTTTTCATATCAGAGGCGATGTCGGGAGCGGGGGAGGCGCTGCTCTGGATTGAAGTGGGCCGGGTTCTGAGTGAAGGGGGGAGGGTCCGCCCCGTAACTGACAGGTTGTAAGGTTTAAGTGAAGCTTTAGAAGCAAAAACCACGCGGGACCGCTAAATCAGCCCCCCGTCCCCCCTCCCTTTAAGCAAGCAAACATCCATTAATCGTCGTGTCCATCACAGGCGCATGATCTCCTCGCTGGCAGACGACAGGAGATGTTAGTGAGGGGGGGGTCGATTACATCTCATCTCTCCGTCTCGCTCTGAGAGACGACGCTCTTTGAGGAGTCTCAAACGTAGGATCGTTTTTTTCCACGTAGAGGGATGCTTTTATGATCTGCCATCAAACGTCAGAGAAGAGGCCGTCACCGCCGTCAGCCACACACGACAGAGTCAGACTGGAAGCCAAAGATGCAGCAAACCCCTGAGAGTGATTCCCTTGTTTATTCTTTCACAAATACGCACAAAAACTGACTTAAGAAACAAAAAAATGAAAAGTCTCTCTGCAGGCTTTTATTTTGAAAATTGGTTTATAGAACTAAAATAGTTTGATGCTGCAGGAACTTCCTATTTAGAGGGAGGTTCCTCTTTAGTCTCCACATGCACTGTTACAAAAATGACATTTTCTGAACATAACTTTTTTAACCAATAATTTAAAGGTACAAGTGTTAACTACCAATACATTTTACATTATTATAAACACTAGGAGAATGTTTCTTCTCCATGAAAGACGGGAGATGACATCTAAGCCAAACCCTAGTGTGGATTTCTAACATCGTAGCATCTCAAACTTTTTCTTTCCGGAGTGAAATTTCAGAGTTTTGCTGCAGAAGTGTTGAGGGAAGAGGAGGAGGAGGAGGAGGAGGAGGAGGAGGAGAGGTCCCTCACACCAAATCCCTGCAGATCTTTTATCGTGTCTGCATCTGGGCGCCGAGCCTACAACATCAGGCTCGCATTTTTTTTCCAAACCGGGCTCTCTTCCAGGCGAGCACGCCACTTGGCTGAACCCCGGTCGGGAGTAAAACAGAGCTCATTACAGGGAAATGGGCTCGCAGGCGCACATTCGAAACGTGTAAGCAATTTTTTGAACTGTGAGTGAGGAGGAGGAGTTTGGAGCGATGTCATCAGGGAACAAAGAGCAGATTTTTCCGTATTTGATACGGAGGATGGAGATAACTCCTGCAGTAGCAAAAGTGAACAGAGTCATCTGAGATTGACAGCGACTTAAGAAAAGCTTAATACAGAGCCTTTAAGTCTTTCAGAGTAAACTATATCCATATATATGATCATATATTACAATTGGCAGACTAAAGAACAAATGATTTATGAAATAAGAGTTAATTGTGTGTGTTTTTTCTTACCTGGAAGTAAGACACCTCAATCTCTGAGGCTCCACCTTTAGCTCTCTGTGGGTGCCAACCATTTTATCACATCACCCTAGAACCGGCCTCGGGATCGTGTTATGCTTCACCCACGAAAACAATCAACATTTGAACTTTTGCAAATATGGATGTGCATACCATAAATCTGCCTTTAGCAGCCCTGATCATCGCTACACTAGTTGTAATGATGGCCGGGGCCAGCAGCTTAAAACCACTAGCTGAGTGGTGAAGCTAACGGCCGAGCACTGCTAGCTTTTTGAGAAATTGGGTGTGTGTTAGGCTGGGGGACGGTTCTGGCAGTGCAGACTCTTTCTGAATGGGGCTGTTCTCCATTTTTTACATCAGCTCGTGAGAACCCACTAATTTTCATTGGTTTGGGGGGGCTGGTGCTCAGAGTGGAGGTTTTTAAAGGAAAACTCAGAAATGCGTAAATGGATTAAAAAAAAACACTTTGGAGTTGTTTGTAGTGAGGAATGAACACTTAAAATATCACAAAGTTAATTAGGCATGGTTTAGGCCTTTTAAAGACGCACTCCGATGAAAATGGGGTTTTAAACACGTTCTTGTGGCATTTTTCTGATGATGGAGGACATACAGAGTTCCACCGGGTATTCACATTTTTTTATTCCCGGTTTAACATATTCATTGATTTTTTTTAGTCACATGACTTCTCCGGTTTGTCACAAAAACTCTGCTTAAACAGAGAGCTCTCAGCAAAGGAGAGGGGAAGGGAGGCGGGGTCGCTCAGCTCAACAGTCCCGTCCACAACTCAAGATGCAAATTTCTAATGAACTACTGGCGCTCAAACAAAAAAATGTGTAATCATAATTAGAAGGCCACTTTTAAATCAATCAAAAGTTGATTGGAGCGGGACTTTAACCCTCGCCTTCACTGATGGGGGATGTTCAAGACGTCCCCCACTTCAAGGAAGGCCTGTGAGGTGTGCTGTGTTTGTGTGAACTCACTTGACCCCCTGAATCCAGATGCAGTAGTCTGTGATGTACAGGTCGTTCAGGATGTAAGCCGGCTCGTTCTCGCGGAAGACTTTGTGGATTTCCAGCAGGCATTTGAGGACGCAGGCCTTCCCTGGACACGGGGGTAGTGGGGTGGGGGAGACACAGCGGGGCCGGCAAAAATGGAAAAGCTGTGTTACTTCAGCTCATGATTAAGGATGACAATGCACTCCAGCTGCTGGCAGACACAGCATCCATCTTCACTGTTCCACACATGAAAGGAAAAGGTACGGGATAAAAGAGGAATCCCAGAGCGCCGCCCAACAGTTTGATCTGCGCAGCTTAGGAGCCGTTCCTGGATAAAAAGCCTTTTTTTTTTTTCTTTAGGCAGACAGGATGCCAGAACAGGCAGCTTGATGGCTGTTTTACTGCTCATTTGTAACCATTTACACCTGAAACTAAGAGGCTGTTTTCTGGGGAAATGTGTAAAAATAAAACCAGAAAAGATGTCTTCTTTTGCTGAACACATGCAAAAAGCTGCAAAATGCTGGTGTGCTCCTTTAACTATGATGATGCATTTTTAACCAAAATCAGAAAATCTGTGTAAAATTGCGTCTGATCTGGTTGTCTAAAAGTGGATGAATCTGAATGGAGCAAAGCAGGGAACCTGTGGCTCGCTCAATGAATTGTAAAACACAAATACGATCTTTTCAAACAGCTTTTTTGTCTGCAATTGTTACACAAGGACTTGAAGAAATTAATACTCCAAAATGCATTTTAAGATTAATTGTATTTTTATAGGCCCTCCATCATCAAAAAAAGGCCACAAGAAACTAAAAACATTTTTTTTTAAATCAAAGTGGGTCTTTAAGCTCCCTATGAACACTGGAGATGATCATTGGCGACACTTATATAACACTCTCTTCAACCACAACTCTTCAAATGTTTACGCAATCACTGTGAATCACCCGTTTTGGTGCTAATAAAGTATTTTTTTACGTGCATTTTTGAGTCGTTATGCAAAAACTTTACTGATATGGTGCAAAGTCATTCCTCAGTGACAGTATCGACCAATTTGGGTTGATTGCGGAAACTTTACCCCACTCTAATGCTGCATTCACACCGAGCTCGGAAACATTCAAGCGACCACTTCTAATGAAAAGTCAAAGCAGACGTGTATATCTGTGTTTCATGCTTCAAAAATCTCGCTTCTTTTACATGCAAGTTTTGACGTCCGTTTTTGGGCTCTACAAAACGCAAAGCAATTAAAAAAAGTTAAACCAGTTGAACTTTGACCAATGAGGGACTCGTATTCGGTAGATACATATGGGTAGCGTCCTTTTCAAAACACAGAAGCCCAGACTGTTTGAAAACTGATCAAGAAGGACAAATTAATGATTGTGGTTTGTGCCTGGATGGAATTGTACAACCCCAAGTCTTTCATATATCAAAATAGAGATGTGAAAGAAAAACCCTGGAGCAAGATTCACAAGGTTTGCACCAAACCTCTTCCAGCTGTGAGTACATGTGCTGGTATCCAGTAGCGACTGACCAGTGTAAACACTAAATGCAAAGACTGCATACAAAAACCATGTTCAACGCATTCTTGACGTGCCACACATGCCGGGTTTGTACGTAGCTTTAAGTGGAGTTAAGTTAGTTGCGTAAACGACTGAAGAGTTTTGATAGTCGAAAGAATGTAAACACTGGAGCTTAAGCTACAATGTTGCAGGACTTAACAAAAAAAACATCAACAGACATGCACAAAATCTGCTTCTACTATCTTTGACAAATGGCTTTTGCTAACAACTGCCACAGCTTCTCCAGTGCGGACCAACAACCCGCTGAGGACTGTTCCTTTCATCCTCTCCAGGCTCGGCTGGCATTGTCCAGAGACATTCCAGACCCTTCCACATAAACAGCCGACTCACAGTCAGGAAAGCCTTAAACAAACATTTGGTTCTCATTTAGCGCTGGGGATTGTATGTGGAGAACTCTGCCCCGAGAAGTCGGGGCTTGGGCTGCAAAAGGCAGAGAGGCCACAGCTTAGACCTCTTTTTTTTCCCCCAAACGGCAGGCTATTGGTCTGCTACATCTTAGCAAACTATGTGAAGAAGGAGCTCCACAGATATTCAATAGAAATCCTGCAGCAGAACTGTACAGCGGAGGTGGATGTGAAGACCTGCAGCATCCGAGAATGCAAAAAAAACAACTACAGTAAAGCACAAAAATTCTATTTCTTTGCTTTTTATAGGGTTGCAGATCTTGAAATTTGCTTCCAAGGATGCAGACTTTCTCAGACGTCCCTCCCAAGACTGACTCATGAATTATTCAAGCATAAAAAAAAGCCAAATAGCTCGACTTGTGTCTACAAAAGAGAAAACTTAATAAGGAACCAATGAGGATGGCCAGGAACAAAGCTTTCATCTTGAACAGCCTCTGTATTAACTCTGGTAGATCTGCAGAGATCTAAACACTGGCTAATTACTGATAATAGTGGGTATATCCTTTTTTTTTTTTTTTTTTTTACTGTGGATTAAGTTGTCTTTAATGCTTCACAAATCCACATAATCCTCAGAGTCCTGAAAAACGGAGTCTGAGTCAGCCGACACAGAAATAGACATCAGACTTTCACTGGTCTCCAAAAATAGATCGGAGTGTTTGGATCTGATTTCCACTCGGAGAAATCTTTGATCGTTTGTTTTTTCAACTCGTCTCTTGTTTTCAACGAACTGAAAAACTGAGAGACAATAGTGAAAATGAACCTGTAGACTCAGGTGCACCTACCTTTGATGATAGTATGGGGTATGAAGAAAAAAAAATGATTCTAAGAAAATGTGCAATATGTTATTTGATAATAAGGTTATTGATTTCAAATGCTATTGAAACACTTTCAAATTAATTATTTATAATGTTTGGCATCTTACTTATTTGGTCCACTTAAATCCCTGACCACTCTTTGGCAGAGCACCACACCAAAACAAAAAGATCTCGTGAGAAGCGGTAGATGTTGACTCATTCGTCTCGCGGTTGTTGTTACACAGCTCCATGACGCATTTACAACTCTGTCTTAATTGAAATCCACAGACAGCAGTGTCGGAGATTGTTCATTGTGACTTTGGTTGTTTAATCCAGCCGTCTTTCAACACCTGATCAAGAACATTTTAAGACCCTCTCAAACAATAACTGTGTTTTGTTTTTTTAACACATTCTTGTGGGAATTTTCTGATGATTGAAGACATATTTAAAGAAAATTAAGCTCAAAACTGCCTTACTGAATATTTTCTTATTCAAATTACTGTAAATTAGGAGTAGACAAAAAAATGTCATTTGAAAAAGAACGTATATGTGATGTAGAAAATACGCTAGGTTTCTTACTCCATTCTGATGTATGCGCTTGTAGACAAATAGATCCATGTACGTCTTAGTTTTCCTCGTCTAAGCTGGTATCTGGCTCAAAAATTGTACAGCTGGACAGCTCCAATATTGTGCACCGTT
Organism: Oryzias melastigma; assembly: GCF_002922805.2. NCBI lineage: Eukaryota > Metazoa > Chordata > Actinopteri > Beloniformes > Adrianichthyidae > Oryzias > Oryzias melastigma. The sequence goes on along the minus strand of NC_050516.1, from coordinate 12,586,441 downwards.
TTTGTTGCACCGGTAATGTTAGTTTGGGGTTGTGAGGAGCTGCAAGCTAGTGGGAGAACATATAAACAAAGGGATGACGGGAAATGGAGGAAAGCTTACTTCACGGCAAGAGTCCCGCCCACAACTCAAAGGCGACCCACTGAGAATTCTTTTACATGAAATCAAAAGATGATCCGAGTGAAGTCCTACAGCGTCTGCAGGATCCGTTCAGGGCTCCAGCAATGATTCAGAGGAGAACCCAAGAAAGTGTTGTGGTCAGATGAGACCAAATTCCGGCTCTTTACGACTTGAGAAAAAAATGGCCAGCATTCCCAGCATCAAACATGGAGATGGGAACCTTATGATCTGGGAATGTACGTGTGCAAAGGGAAAATCTTTTTGTGATTTTGGGCTATATAAATAAAATTGAATTGAATTGAAAGTAAAGACTGCACTGCATCAAAGAAACAAGAGAATTTCCTTTTATGCTACCCGGACAAGACCCTGAATTGGCTCCTAGTGTTCTGGTTAGCACCTTCACCATCAGTGTAAATGGGACTGTGTTGGTGAAGCTTTACGGCCTTTGATGGGACTGAAGATATATCATGGATGTTTACTTCCACACATAAATGACCCAGAACACAACTATCTCTTGTACTATCTTATGGGTTCCAAATGACCTCAGCCTTACATTGACGTGTTATCCGTCATGGACAAAGGTGGACAGGATTTCATGTCTGCCATGGACACCAGTGAAAATCAAAAATTAAATCATCTTGTGGAGTCCAGATGACCCCACTCCCAACGTCAACATACCTAGGATAACACAAGGGCAAGAGAAGTACCATCTGACCACCATAAATATCAACGTGTACCAAGTCATGTTGTGTGAAAGTGTCGAGTAAACATTTAATTGGTTAAAATTGTCCATAATTATTGGTGGGGCCAACCAAACATAGGGTTTGTCCACACTTTCTCCTCCATTTCTTCCCAGAGTCCGTCTTGCAGGAGGCGCTCGCTCAGTCTCCTCCTCACAGCCGGAGGGCTTCTTCAAATATTTACAGCCGGATAACACTCTGCCTTCACGGCTTCCGCCTGCGCACCGCTGCTAATGGGCTTGTTTAGCCAACACCTAACAATGTTTTTACAGCTTTTTTTAATGAAGTGGTTTGAGAACGGAGCGTGCACTTTCATTCTCCTCATTACGGAAAAAATAAACTGCTGGGAGGAAACGTAGAAAGACAGGCGACGTACAGGCAGAAATACTGCAGCTACGGTTCATTAGAGGAACGCTCTGTTACTTAATTACCTGTAATGACTGAATTAGCGCAGAAAATGATGAATACATGAATAAAAACAAAGACTTAAGGAGTCAGCACTGTAGGGAGTTTTTCCTGCTCCTCCTTTTCTGATCAGTTCATCTTCCTACTTTAGGACGGAGAGTTTGTGGCTTCGCTCTGCTGTCATTTGCTCTTTGACTTAATAATTACTCATGAAAATCAAAGGAAACACTGCTCTCTATAAGTGAGCTCTCACCCCCCCGGAGAGTGACGGCTTGGACGCTCAAAATTACCTTAAGGCATTTTCTGTAGTCGAGACCAACTCCCATTCAGAGTATGTCCTAGTCACATGTATTTGTACAAGTGGAGGTCGTAGACAAAAACCCATGTGTGAACAAGTCACACCAAAAAGTACTTACTTTATCCTATAAGAACCCAGACCAAAAATAAAATTATATGGAATAAACCACAACCCAAATAGACCATGTCATATATTTCTGTGACACTGACGTCACCATGGCTTCTCTTAGGTTAATGTCCATGACCACAAAACATCAATGACTCACTCCAACATGAACAAACTTACCTTGCTGAAAAATCTTTGCTGTGTCACGAATCGCCGAGGTGACCAAGGCGAAGTGTCTGTAGAGGGGGAAGCACGAAACCCGACGTCCAAACGACACCAAAACATCCTGCAAGGAGCTGTAGGTCTGCAGGGGACAAGGCATCACATTCAGGTCTGGAGCCAAAGAATTCTGATGGATATATGATTTATGGTCCTAGAACGGCGTTCCCAGGAGGGTTCTCGCCAATCTTTAAGTCTAATTAAGAAAACCGACAGAGGAAGGCTGGTGTTATTGAAAACCCGGTGGGTCACATGACCTTTCTGTCAGCATAGCAACCTTTTCAATTTGATTCAATTCAAGTTCATTCAAATCTATTGATTCATGTTATTTGTTTGACATTTGAAATGACCCTTGAGGCTGGTTGAATAAGAGGTGAGCCCCATCTGTAATTCTAAAAGTTTCGCGGATAAGAGGCAGTTATGCCCTTTGTAGAGGAATGAGCACTTGAGCGTATAAACAAACCAAACATTCCTATGGATATTTAAAGTCTGAAAAATCGTTTTGATATTTTTTGCAGAGTTTAGTATCAGATGTTGATGGATTCGTTCCTTATAACATACTTTTTTAACCATATTGTAAACCAGAATATAGGGCAAACCAAGCAATAAAATGTGGTATTACTACACTATCTAGAAGGCCTTAAGGGAGGGTATTGGCCAAAGTAGTCGATGGGAAGTTTTTATCGTGAGCTGTATCTTTTACAGTAATAGGCAGCCTTTGCAGAGAGAACAACACAACAGATGAGTCAAACTTTACTCACAATAACTCAATATACAAAACAATACTCTCAATGTGAGTGCTTTGTTCCACAGAAAATTGGTAAGATCAGCCAGAATTTATACTTGAGACACAGTCAATTCCAGGGCTCGCCACACACAATTGGTTTAGCAGAAAGTTTTACACTGGATGCCCTTTCTGACACAACTCTGTATTTTATCCGGGCTGGGGATCGGAACAGAGAGACCCCTAGTGGCTACATAGGTAGGCAGTAGTGGGACGGGTCTTGCCTAAGGATACACACTGGATTCAGCTCATTGTTTCAACCTGGGAATGTAGCCAACTGAGCCATACAGCCATTGCATCCATCACAAGATGGTTCTCGTGAGATCTCGTTGTTCTGGTTGCCTTGTAGAGCGGCTCAAAGACACTCAGTACAGCCAACTAGCAGTGAGGGTATGAGTGGGAAACAAAAGTAACATACATAATTAAATATCATCTTGGCCGCTTTTTATGCCTATGCAAGTATCGCCAAAGGAAGGATCATGATATTTCATTGAATCAATATTTTCTTACACCCCAACTATTTACAGAGCACCTTGCAGAGGACCTTGTGGTCCAAAAAAATACAATACTTAGATTGCCAAATCCTTCCAACTTTTGTTAGAAGGTTCCAGGAGTCAGATGTATCTGTCTCAAATACTGATTTCAAATCAACAAAACTGCTGCCCGGATAAGACCCCATTTTGGTTCCTGATGCCCGTTCTCTGTCCCATTTGAAGCTCATCCTGGAAAACTAAAATGCTAGACAGCTACAGTGTATTCACATTTAAAAGCTTAAAAGCTGATAGTTCTGAAAAGTTTTTAAAATATCATTTTTGAAAGGGCTTCTTAAAGTTTAGGAATTTTCTGCTCACGCAACCGGCCGAAGTTACAAAATATCCAGTTCCGGCTAGAGATTTTCTGGCGCCGTCTTGCGAGTAACCAGAGGCCCTTCATGTGTTGCTAAAGCTTTAGGGCCTTGCAGAAAGTAAAATGTGCCGTTTACCACATTTGCTATCCTATGTATGGTTACATTTAAAGTGGGGTCATCTGGATCCCACAAGACAGCGCGCTAAACTTTTTTTATTGATTATTTATCTTCACTGGTGTCTGCGGCAGACATAAAATCCTGTCCATCTTCGTCATGGGAGGGATCACACATCAGTATGAGGGTGGGGTCATCTGGACCCCATGAGTGAGCATGTGGGTTAAGTAAACACCCTTTCAAACTTTTTTTTTTTAATTGTTCCAAAGGAATAGTTCTCCAAAATCAAGTGTGAAAGCAGCTTCAGGTGAGTGAAAATGGCTCATTTAGACATTATATTAGTGCAGGTTTATTTGTGCTTCCTTGCCGTTGATTTCATTGGTCTTCAGGTGATGGTGCTTTAATTACTCCTCGCAGCTCCTGGTTTATCGAGGTGGCATTAAAAAAAGGCCGACAAGCTTTAAACACGTCTGCAGCTCTAACCTGTTAACTGCTGGGGTCTGTGAGAGTCGCCGTCACACTCTGGCGCTTTAATGGACAAGAGCTCGCACTTTCATTTCTCCTCCTGTTCTTGTTGCAGATGCGTGTCGCT
>NC_050516.1:12561959-12582180 GCF_002922805.2 Oryzias melastigma | reverse complement strand
ACAAGAGGAGGTGGTGGGGGTAGCATTCTGAGGAGACGGGGCATCAAGAGAGAAAGATAAGGAGGGGGGTGGGGGTGGGGGGTAAACACACTGACAGACTGCCACTCAAACGGGGAGATGGGATCTAATGTGGAGATTATGAAGAGGAGAAATGATGCTGATAGGAGTTGACAGCTCCTCCGACAGTGTGATGAGCACGAGCGGATGGGAGGGGGTGGAGTGCAGTCCAGGTGATTCCCCCTCCTTCAGTTCAGTGTCACCGCAGCGGGAAAACCTCCACCACTCAAACTCTATAGTGAAAAGATTCCAGACGGATCAAATGAGGGACACAATCCCCCCCGCCGCATTGATAAAGGATAAACTGTATCCTATTTTGAAGCAGGAGCTGAACAACAACAAGACACACACAGAGCAGCGGTAACATTAGTAAAGCCCCCCTCCATCCGTCTAATGTGTCAGTCGAGGGTTTTTCGTGATTTATGGAGTTGTGTTGGGGGTTGGGGGGTGGGGGACTGAGGCAGATGTGGCTTCACATCAACCATAGTTTGTCACAGTTACACCAGTTTCTCAACTTGCTGAGTAAATTAGGCTTCAAATCCAGTGAATGTATATGAGAACTGGACAGAGTGAGGGTGACGTCACCCATAAAAGGCAACTCACTTCCGGCTCCAACCGAATAAAGTCAATTCGATGCAGACACCGCCATGTTGGAGCGAGAAGACATCAGTAAGCAGTCAGTCTGAGTCAACGTTTCTATGGTAACCACTCTCATGCAACTTACTATTAAAATGTTTGGATTATATTTCAATGAAATACCAATTAGTTGCTAGTAGGCTACTAGAAGTTAGTATCTGGGGAAAGTATGGTGCACTGGGGTTCTGTCCTCTATCTACGTCTCCACTGCTCCTCTCCACTATTCTTTATCATCTATTTTTTATTTATTACTCCATGCCTGTGTTTAATGCAGTGCGATTCATGTGTTGTCCCTCCTTCCCACTCCCCCGATCAAGGGGGCTCATCTGTGCTCCTGTTCTTGGCAGTGGACCTCACCTCTGGCTCGACTGTCCCAGCTCTATCAGTATGAAGCCCATCTGCTGCACTGTTCAAACATGTGGTTGTAGGGTTAGATAAGCTAATTCTTCTTTAACAGTACGTCACCCGTCCGTCCTGGGTGAGGATCCCTCCTTCTTGTGGACATCCCTGATGCTTCTTCTTTTTTTGTCCCAGAATCTGTTTTTTTAGGAGTATTTCCTTACCAAGAAGGAGGGTCTAAGAGCAGGGATGCCCAGTTTAGTTTAGTCTAAGTTTAGCAATCAGCTATTGCTTATATTTTGTGACTGATTTGATGCTCTTGTACAGTTACCGGTGTGAACCCCATTGAGAAAACTGTTTTGTGATATATTAATAAAAATGAATTGAAACTGAATAACTTGCACTATTGGAAACAAAAAAAAAACAAGTAATAAATAAGGACTGGCAAAAACTTTCTAAAAACAGGAAGTAAAGCAAGAAGGCTCATTCTGACAAACAGAATGAAAATAACAGCTGTTTATTTCTCCATAGAAGTTTATGGAATTTTGAATTCTTGTAACAAGCAGGAACTTTTTTTTTCTACTGCGAAGAGGGAAGGGTTACTCAATCAAGTTCTCATTTACAGCCAATGTTCATGTCAGAGAAATCCATTTGAGTTTTTAATTAAAAAAAAAAAAAAAACTTCAACTTTCCCCTTTTAAATCCATTAGGCTGTGTTCAGTATTCACTCTGCTGTTAGGCATGTAAACTTTGGTGACGTCCAGTTTAAAATTCACCCTTTACAGATAAAACAGTTTTTATTGGAAGGATTTCTGCAGGTTTAGGAGTGTTTTTTGGATTTTAACCATTATTCATTCCAAAGGTTTTCTCTTAGGCATGGGTTGACTCTGTCCGGGCGAGTCAAGTTCTTCCACATCTAATTGCCTCCTCCGTTTCTCGTATGCATCTACGAAAAGGTCTTTCCAACGGATCTGGTGTTTGTTCAGGACCAAGCTTTCCTTAACACCAGGTGCAGCAGCTGTTAGACGGCGACCCCACAAGGATTCAAACCAGATTTGGTCGACTCTTTTGATGACTAATCACACTGGGTATCTAGTTGCGTAATGGCATATTCCATTACAAAACATCGTCACACTGACTTGTTTAACACACAAGGTTCTTTGGAGGCTCCGGAGCTGAACCGGCTAAGCACTGACGCAAACACCAAACCAACCTCAGCTCCTCTGTGGCGGGAAAGCCGTGTGAACGCACCAATGTGCGGTCATGCAGGACCAGGAAGGGATCAACCCTAAACTGTTACTGCGAGTTGTCATTGGGGACTTTAATGGGTTAAATTAGCTTCCAATGAAGCATATTTAAGACATCTTTGTTTGCCTTTTGTGTGAGCCATAAGTCATCATCTTAAAGTAATACATACTGAACGTTTGTTTTACTTTGTTTACTACTGATGGGTAAAAACCAACGTGGTGAATTCTTACTCCTTTGCCGTACGCATCAAAATGACGCCGGCATTTACTCTTCAAATGATTAGTAATCAATGACCATTTACAAGCTCTGAAATGGATTCATCTTTCATGATTTTATAATCCTGACAGAAAACCTTTAAAGCAGATTTTAATCAATGGCTTTAACTCACTTCCAGCCAGCTCAGAGTCCCGCTCAGCTTCCTGATCGTCCACGGCGACTCCACCTGCAGTAGCCAGGAAAACCGGGTCAGCAGAATCGAAACAGACAAAAAAATTCTACACTCGAGTTTGACATTTCATTTGTTTCAATGTATTTGATAACAGATTTGAGAATGCGCACACTCTTATTAAATAGTTTTTTTAATTTGTCAAAATGTTTCAGTTTTTCTGATAAATCCTAAAGTCTAGAAAGGAGCAGGACGTTCTGTTTTTTTTCTTTTCAAACTTTCCTTTAGCTCACAGTGAACTAGTTAATCATTTCAATGGTCTTTCCTGTTAGACAGTCTTCACTTAAAATAAAAAAATCTTCAGAGCAACTCTCAAACATGGTAGAGAGAGTGTGAGTGGGAGTGCTTATTTAAACATCTTCAATAAAAATGTTTTTTTCAACATGTTCTTTTGAGATTTTTCTGACGATAGAGGACATATATAAAGAAAATGAAGCTTAAAATTGCATTTCTGAATATTACTTTGTTAATCAGGAGCAGACGAAAAAATGCAGTTTGAAAAGCAGTGCATTTGTGATGCTAGGAGGTTACAAGCACATCTCTTTGTGAACGACTGGATAGTTTAGGTTAATAAGGGGCTGTAAGCTAGTGGGAGAGCATGTAAACTTGTGGATTATGGGAAGGGTAAGGGGGCTTGCTCCATGGCAACAGTCCCGTCCATAACTCAGATTTAAAAATCTAATAAACTCCTGCTGCTCTGGAGAAACCGTCCTAGAAAATGTAATCGATTTCAGATTTTACCTAAAAAAAGCTAAATCCCAATTAAAAGATCACTGGGAACACTTTCAAAACACATCAAAAGTTGATCAGAGTGGGACTTGGGCTATGAAGATGGTTCAACAACAACAGACGGTAAAGGCATCATCGTCTACTGTACTTTGCTCATCTCTAACCCTCATTTCAGAAGATGTCGCATCGCAGACGTAAAAAGTGATCATTCTGCAGCTCGGAACGTTTCACTCAAGTGTCTCTGATAACAACGTGGGTCTTTGTCACTTTTCGGCGCAGGAGCGGCACACAAAGAGACCTGCGCTAAGCTCCGGGATCTGCTCGTAATCTCTTAAGGCCCTGAGCAAAATGGAAGGGGCCTGAAGGATGTGAGGATAGAGGGGTTTGTCATCCAAGACTAAGCAGTGTTCAGGAGGAGCCTGCCACCTCCCACACACACACACACACACACACCCCCACACACACACACACACACACTTACACTGTGCTCCCCCTCTGTAGAGCGCACTTCATAGCAGAAAGCCAGCAGGATGTCCACCAGGCTGAGCCAGGCTTGGCGGCGGGACGTCTTGTCCAGCAGGTAGGAGCGGTTGGTGAATCTCCTCAGCTGCTCCCGCTCTTCCTCGCTGAACGACACCGCTACAAGAGACCAACAGTTTTCCACTCAAATGCACGACTCCAGATAACAAAGCAGCGCGCTGTTTGGCTGCAGGGATAAACAGCTTCATCAAAGCGGGCTTAGAGCTTTTAAGTCTTTAAGAGCATGCTCACAATAAGCTGGATAGATATGGGCGGGGGGATCCATTCTGCTTTCCTCAAACATAAATGATGAAGTGTGGTGCGTGAGCTTACACGGACTTAAACGCTCTCAGGTTTAATGCTACAAAAGTGAAGGTTTGGAGTGATTTCGCCGCTCCCCGATCACAGACAAACATGAAGTTAGGTTGATGAAGTTTACTTATAGTCAGTGTTTGTGGCCGTATTTAGTTCTGTTTTTCTTTGATTCTGTGTTTTGCGTACTTTATTTCTCTATAAGAGTGGCACCTCTGTGTTCTGTGGATCTTTGTAGGACTTTTTCTCTCTGATCATTTTCAGGTGTGGTGCTGGAGAGACATGGCCTCCAATTAAACCAGAGCTGATGTCTTTAAAGCAGTCTTTAAAGCCAGCGGTAGACTTAGCAGTTTGAGACCCCCCTAGGTAAGAAATAAAATGGGGTCCTCTGCAGAAGACTCTGTGCTGAAATTGAACAGGAACTACACAGTAAAAAGTGAAACGTTGGATCAAATAACAAAAGCTCTGCGGTTTTATTAAATTAAATGTTTGAGTTGTGTGAACCATAAACTCAAAATTTGTATTTATTAGAAACTAACTTTAAATGTGACAAATTACAGAACCTTTGTTAATTGATAAATTTCACTTTTTTCAGTGTATGCAACACACAGCAATTTTGAGGATAAAAATGAAATTATTAGGATCAAACGTATAATTTACATTACGAAACAGGTCAGTGGACTCATTAATGTTGTTATTAGTAAGCTATACATCTTATGACGGCAGGTGAGACACAGCTTCACCTGCCGCCCCTGACTGCACGTCCTTGGTTTAAACATATTTCAATAAGGAACTAAGGGATGCAGAATCAATCCAAAACCGCCAATATTATGTCCACTCAACTAAAGCAAATTTTGCCCCAAAAAATCAGAATAAAAAACGCTAAATTGGGCGTAAAACCACCTAATCTGCGAACTTGGTGTCGACTGGAATCTCCCATTACTGCAGAGATGAAGGAGGACAAAACTTTCACAAGCTCAATCTTAAGCCATTTCACTGATTCGTGGCGTGTTTTTAAAATAATAATGTACATGAAATGTATTTTAGCCACTTTTATTAAGTGTTCAGGTCAGAGTTCCAGACATTTGGGGGGCCTCGAGCAATCGCCAAACATTGTCTAATATTAATCCCACCCCTGTCTAAAGCACAGTGTGGACCTCCAGACCTCGACAAAGGAGCTTTGCTTGATGCTCATCTCCACTTGATATGTAAACTGTGTTGAGCAGACTAGTGTGGTGTATGTCGTCGTGTTCTTTGTGGTGTTCTGTGTTCAGCTCCATTCTGTATAGTATTTTGTTTGGTGTTAATTATAATTTAAAGGGAAGCTGTAGGGGTGAACTGCCATTCACATTCTGAACATGACCTCTGACCTTAAAATAGCTCTAATGTGCCAATTTTCTGTTCTGAAATGCTGGCAAACAACCACTCGTGTGTTTTTGGAGGAAAGCTTCTGTGTTACTCTAATAATTTGACAACACATCTGCTTCAGTGGTGAAAACGTGGCGTCTCAGGCTGAACTCACATGACACTTAATGTCATCACGGTCAGAATGAGGCTGCAGCCCGCACGAACAGTGTCTGCAAAGGAACACTGGAGAATGGAGACTTGTGGAAACCTCTACACGTTTAAATCCTTGATTTATTCACTGCTGTTTGAACAGGAATGGAAATTTTCCAGGCTGTTTAAATTGGTAAAAGTTGAGATAAGGATAAAATCTCCTCCTGTTTTATGCAAAGCCGTGTCTTTGACACTAGTGATGTGTGGATAGCTAAAAATCTGTTTAAAAAAAGTACTAAAGAAGTTTCTTTAAATGTAAATATTTTTTAATCCCTTTTTTGCCAAAATTTTGCAATGTGAAAACTAAAAACGCTGCATTTTCAGTTTCTTTAAAGTTACACTCTGATCATATTTTCATCTATTTTCAAATGGTCGTTTTAAGCCAAAATGAAAAAAAAGCGTATTTTCTTCATCACAAATAGGCTCTTTTTCCTATGAAAGGTTTTCATTTGCTCTGATGCACAACAAAGCTTAATTTCCTTAACACATGCCACAAGATACATGCTAAAAACATCAAAAATGCTATTTTAATCAGAGTAGGTCTTCAAAGTTTGGGTGTGTGCAGTTCAAAAAGAAACTAAACATTAGCCAAAAACTATTTTCACTAATTACCACATTTATTTGGTGTGGTTTCTAACTTCACTCAGACTCAGGTTTCAAATAGAAAGCATCTGTCTGGTCATAAACTGCTAAATGTAACCCAAATCTCCCACCTTTAACAGACAAAATTAGCCAGATTTAAACGCCTGAGTTTTCCTCTTTTCCTGCTCTCTGTAAATCCATTAAATGTCTTTTCAAAAGAGACATCTGCTTAATGGGGATCTGTGGTAAGCCTAATGGGGCGACACAAACAGACTTCAATCCCATTTAAGCAATCTGCATCGTCTGACACCGACAGGCACGCTGAACGCCTGCAGCAAGTCGACTGGTTTGCCTTTTTTTTCCCCAGCAGCTCCTGAAAACAGCTGAAAGCAATTGCTGCATGCATGAGAAGAGTCCCTGCTCGGACGCCCCCCACACACACACGCTCTGTGCACAGTGTGTGTTGGCTGCAGGAAACAGGCGAATGCACACATTTTTTTCTGGTTGCAGGATGAGGGAGATTCCTGCTGCATTACGTCAGACTTCAGTCCCCTGCAGAGGACACCTGAGCTGCAGAGGCAGAGCGCAGCCAGGCGGACGCAGGACAGCGCAAGATGTGAGCTCAGAGGGAAAAAAAAAACACTGAGTGTTGAGAGCCACTCGCATTATCATCACGGTCTTTCAGCCCCGCTGGGAAGCCGCTCAATTCCATCGAGCTTTAGCCCAAAGCTGGAGAAAATTAATTTCTGACCTAATTCCTCCGACTGGAGCGACGTGCCTGGCTCTCCGCCGCTCCCTGCAGGTCCAGATGGTGCAGTGGCACCAAGCAAACAGGCTTTAAAGTACCTGTTGAGTCGGAAAAGCAGAAAAGTGGCTCCAGATTGTGGAGATAATCACAGCGACCTCTGCAGGACAATGAAATGCGAGCTAAGCAGCTATTCTTTTTAAAATAATTTTTTATAAAAAAAATATTTTTAAGGCAAATTATCCTAATGAGACTAATTTTTTAAGAAACTCAACAAAATTAGATAGAATCAACGTAGTCCTCCTTCCACACAAGTAACATTTCAATAACTGCGTAAAATCAAGATTAAAAAAAAGTTTAGAAAGTTACAAAACTTTATTGTTTATTATTTATTTATCTTTATAATTACCTTCCTTTAGCAGATTCACATTGATCACGTAAACGGTTGAGGAGTAATGGTCGTTTTTTTGGGGGTTTTTTTTGGGTGTCGCCAGTGACATATCAGATGTTAAAAGGGTTTAGAAGACCTAAAGAGACTACAGTTTCCCTGAGCAAAAGGAGAAAATGGGGGAGAATCTCCGTGTTTTTCAAAGTAAAACTCTGTTTTCTGATCTGTCGTTCCTTCAGAACAAAATGCACCATAAGAGACCCAGATTTCAGCTTAATAGTTCCTTATGGTAAATGCCACAATCGCCAGATTTGCGCCTTGATGAGAAAAAAAAAGTCTGAACACCACGCACAAATTTCCTTTAAGCAGAAAACAGAAATAGTCCTGAGCTAAACGCATAATGATTTCACCGTTTGTGTTTATAATGGGAGTTAGGCTTTTATCATCATTGGTTACAAAGCAAAATAAATAAATATTAAAATGAAATGAATAAAATATATCCTACAGAAAACTGAATCTCGATATCTGGATCATGAGGTTTGTTCTGCACTGGATTATTTCATTATTTTATTTTCTAAACATAATCTCAAGAAGATAAAGTTTCAGAGAGAGCAGAAAGGTCATAACAAAGCGGGTCCTGCGTCAGCTGCACCCCTCCAGGGTCAGCACAGCAAACTCCTTTAAATCTAACATTTGTTCCTCCTTTAAGCCTGGAAGTTCTAACCTCAGAATCCTCTTAGCAACACCTTCACTGCTCCTCCTCTGAAGACCATAAATCTCAACCTGCCTTCATCTCCAGAGCATCTAAGCTGAGCCGCTCCTCTGATGTTCTCGTTCTTGATCCTATCCTCCTCCTCTTGTTCCTCCCAGAGGAAACTCCACATCTTCAGCCTTGCTTTTAGTCTTTTCCTCAGCGCTACCGTCTCCTCAAACTACCTCTCACCTCGAGATAAACTCAGGATGAATCTCAAACTGTGGAAAAATAACTTTTTTTTCTGAGAATCAGAAAGTTTTCTCAGATTTAGAAATTATTTGCAGCTGCATAAAAGAGTCGATTTAAGAGCGACACAAGACATCAGAAGGTCAACAGTTTGTAGCTTTCAGAACAGTCAACAAGAGCAAAGCAGACATATACTTTTATGGACTATAAGCTGATAATAAAGTAAAAAAAATCATATGTAAGTTGCACTGGAGTATAAGAAAGAGAAATTTCTTTAACAAATACAGAAGCAGGAGCTGACATTTCATCTTGAAATCAATGTAACGGAATAGATAACAGTAATGAATGTATGCACGCTTCACTACCGTAACAAACACACCGATACTTGTTTAGCTTCGTGAAACATAGTAACATAGTAAATCTAGTAAATTAGAACAAGATATGAACAATTATTCTAGTAACAGCGGCACACAAAACATGCTAACAAGTCTCTTAGAACTCTTCATGTCACTTCAAATAAAAAAAATCTGTTGAATTCTTCATCGTCTGCGTCACTTTGGAACAATTCCGCCAAACTCGGCGAAAAACTGAGCAGCACTTCTTCTGCATCGCTGTTGGTAGCAAATACTGATACATTCACCTGTAGTGCCCTCTAGTGGTCGCTGCTATTCATTTTTCAAATATTTTAGTTGTATCTGAGTATAGGCCACATCCCTGCCCAAACTACACAAACAAAACCCGACTTGTATTCCAAAAATACAGTACTTTTATTGTTTTTTCCAAATGACAAATTGTTCAAACGCAATACATTGTGGTCTATATTTGCCAATCTAGTCAACATTGATGCTCGCTAGTTTTTAGCATTGACTTCCAGGAAATTTCCAGAGGACTGGATTTTGGAAATGTAGATTCAGGCTCACTAAAAAAAGCCTGGCGTAAAGCTACGTTCACACCAGGGAAGTGTGGTGCGTTCAAGAATGAGGTGAAAGTGGGTTTTTGCATGCACTTTCAGCATATGGTGTTAACACAAGTCTGTCGCTACCCGATACTAACACGTGTACCTACAGTTGGAGGAGGCTTGGTGCGAAATGTCAAAGCGGTCCAAATCTTGCGAATCTTCAGCCATTTTTTTCCATTCTAACATATAAAAGACTAGGTTTCATATCATTCCAGCCGGGCACAAACCACAATTAATCATTTCTCCTTCATGATTGATTTTCAAACGCTTGGCTGTGAACATAGCATAAAACTGAGCAACACTTCTTTTTCTGCATTGTTGTCTGTAGTATTTAATGATACACATAGCTACAGTGCCCTCTAGAGGTTATTTTTTTAAATCACATATAATCACACCTGAGTATAAGGCCAAACAATCAACTTATGGTCATAAAAATACAACGCCTTCCCTCTCTATTGACTCTTCAATCATTCAGAATGCTGCAGCCAAGTTAATGATGAGTCTAAAAGATCATCGGAGGTGGTGAAAGATATGATTTCTTAAGTTGAGCATAAAGAGCAGCAGATAGAGGTTAAGCTGTCAAGACCACTTAGCCCGGATGGCCCCCGGAGGACAGCTGGGTCCGGACTCTGCAGAGCACAAAGGGGCCACTTTCTACTTCATTAGCACTCACGTCCACATCCATCTGTCAGCTGACATATATATCAGCCTGAGCAGAAGCAAGTGGGGGGGGTACATCCACAGAGGACTAACAGTTCCCTCTTTGAAATATACGGCCGACAGTTAAATCACAAAAAAAAAAAAAAACACTCTTTCAAGATTTGACGGGCGAGCTGCTTAAATCTTCTGACTGTCGCCGTTCTTCACGCCCAGCTGAGGCTAATGCTATTTCAGCTGTCAATCAAGACATCAGGTTCAATTTAGTGTATTTACGTGCGCCGGAGCGACTCATGCCGTCTGATGAGTGCGGCGAGCAGCTGGAAAGAGCAGCTAAAAGTAAAACAAAAACAATCAGGCTGCGACTAATGGCCTGAATGATGGCTGTCCATTAACTACGGTAAAAACACAAAGAGCCCGGCAGCCACAGATGAGAACGTCTACATCATCCACACACCTGGACCCCCGTCAGCCCCTGAACAAACATTTCTCACCCCAAGTTGCTGAGGTGCTGAAGTTAAGACTAAAACCCTGAAGATGGCGAATGTGGGCCATTGGAACAAGGCAGCTCAGATGAAAACTGTTTTTGACATGTTCTTGTGGTATTTTTATGATGATGGAGAACATCTATTAAGAATTTAAGCTTAAAATTGTATGTCTGAGTATTTCTCTATTCACATTACTGTGAATCAGGAACAGATGAAAAAAATGCAGTTTGAAAAGTTTGTATTTGTGATGTAGAAAGTATGCTGGGCGGGCCTCAAGCTCCCAGCTCCGATCAAACAAAGAGCAACAGGAAGGGGAAAGGGGGTGGAGTTGCTCCACGTAGACGGTCCCACGCAAAACTCAGAGGTGAATTGTCTGATTGCTGACAGCAAGTACCAAAAGCTTTAATAGTTTGTTTATAAATGAATGAGACCAAGCTGTTACCCATGATTCCTCAAAACCTTGAGTATCGTGTTTGTTTGATTTAAACAGAATCTTATGGAAGCTTCAAAGCCTAGTAAGGCTTTTACAACTGTCAAACCTATTTAAAGATTTAAAAATAGCTTGCAACACTGCTTTCAAAAGTTTTCAAAAGCCATATAAAATGCTTTTGAAAGCTACACAAAAGGCTTATAAAAGCAGCAAGAATGTCTCTGAATGCTACAAATGAACCTTATTAAAGCTGATAAGGTAACTTTAATAGCCATTTAAAATGACTTTATGCTATTTAAAGCTCCACCAATTTTTAAATAACATAAAATAATCTTGGATCTCTAAAACTACTATAGATATAAGAATAAAATTGGACTTTTGGGCTCCCCTGTGACTAGTGTGACGTTACTTTTGACACAAAAAGCTATTATAGTTAATCTGTAATTAATTTTTGTATTATATTTTTTGCTATAGAAAATAAATGGACAAAGCTATTACCCATGATTCCTCAAAACCATGAGAGAAATGTCTGTTTCTTCTACTGGAAGCTTAACACATTTCACCTGTTAAACTGCTTGAGTTCAGATAGTAGAAATATAGCATGCAAATGCTTTAGATGGTGCTGAGAAAAGTATTCATGAGTAACTCAGGTCTCTAAAATTACTGCTGGAGAAATAGCACACTTAAACATCTTGGTCACATAAATGATATATAATTTAAACAGTTATTAAATATTTAGTGCCACCTTTTGAGGATTTAAAGAGCATTTAAACAGCTATTTTAATAGATTAATGAAATCTATTAAAATGCTCAAACTTCTGATTGCTTTCAGCAATCTGTTGCAATTTCTTCTTTCTACTGCTCTTCTAGAAAAACTATGACGTGGAAAACAACACAAGTTTTCTGATACTGCCTAAAAATGGCTAAATCATAATTAAAAGACCATTGGGAACACTTAAATAAGATCAGAGTGGGTCTGAGGCTGTAGAATAAACGTCCACAGACACTGACAGTTCCTCTGATCTGAAGCAAAAACTCACCAGATTCCTCTTCCTGCTCCGGGGAAACTCTCAGTTTTGTCCACCAGGGTCTGAACTTTAGAAGCCTCTTTATTTCATCATCTTCAAACAGATCCGCCCTTTTAAAAACACAGATATGTATCTTAAAGCTGCATCACAAATATATGACCAAGCATCAACCACCAGAGCTCACAGGTAATGGTCAGAGGAGAAGGCGGAGGCTTCTGCTTGCAGCCGAGCCTGCCGCCTCTCCGCTGCAGACGTTCCCTCTGGATTCTTCAGGTCGATCACCTCACAGAGCTCCTCCTAAAGTCCGTTCCAACGCAGAAATCAGAGTTTCGGACGAATGAAAAACACACAAAAAATGATGTGAACGCACCTTAAGACAAGAGTCTTACCTGCAGTCGATGGAAAACGCCGCACCTTTGATTGGCGAAGCCGTACTTCTGCAGCAGTCCCAGCTCCTCCTCAGACTTCTCCTTGTAAACCTCCTGCTCAATCTGCCAGTCAAACTCCTCCTCGTCCTCCTCCTGGCCTCCTGCATTTCCACTGCCTTCTGCTGGACAGTCCAGAAGCTTTCGTCAGACTCGAGTTTGTCATCATGCTGAGAATTTTCTCTCTAGCAGCTCACCCCCGCTCAGGTCCTCCACCAGCGGTTTGGCCGACCGCGAGCCTTTCGGAGCCAGGAGGCTCGTGAGCATCTGCAGGCCCTGGAAATGTTCTCCTGCCGTCTCCTTTGGGATCCGCAGAGTGAAAAGTCCTGCAATGATAACACAAAGTACGCCCAGCTTCTCCTTCAAATTCTACTGCTTTACAGTCAATGGATTTACTTATTTAGTCCTTTTCTCCCTTCTTTGAAGAGGCAAGGTGTTTTATAGTCCCATTCACAAACGTACACACTCTAAACTCTGCTGCCAACCTATAACCATCAGTAGCGATGTCTTACCCAAGGACACTACGACACGAGTGAGCAAGATCATGTAAATAAACAGACAAGTTTCTGTCACACATCATCACTTCTTCTTATTTTCTGTTTGATTAACCTTGTGGTCCAT
This sequence comes from Oryzias melastigma, assembly GCF_002922805.2. NCBI lineage: Eukaryota > Metazoa > Chordata > Actinopteri > Beloniformes > Adrianichthyidae > Oryzias > Oryzias melastigma. The sequence continues at coordinate 12,569,076 of NC_050516.1, read as the reverse complement.
GAATTCTTATTTTTGTATGTGTGATTAAATAAATAAAACATGAATAAATGTTAAAACATCCAAAACAAAAAGCCCCCGCACAATCCTTCGACTCCACTCAAAACTAGGATTTCATTTTTTCAGCAGACTCCGGGGTAGTTAAACCACCCCCTTTTTTAAAAAGTCAAATCTAGTCAGTCTTGTTTATAAAACTGTTACTTTAAAGTAATTTAACACATGTTTAACCGCCACAGCTGTGTTGTTGTTTATAAAAACAAACTGCTTCCACTGCAGCTCAGTTTAAAATAGCCTTTAGAAAGAAAAAAAACACTGGTTTTAAACCATTTAACACCAGAGTTTTAGCTCCAGTGTTGATCTTAACTTTTTAACCATTTAGGAAATTGATGTTAATTTTGGCAAATTCGGAAGTGGAGAAAAGCAGCCTTGCGTTAATATCCAACTCTTTACTCTAGTGAAGTCCTTATGGAATTGATGTAAATCGGCCAATTCTGATGCGACTTTAGAGTGTTGCATAGCGGCACAAAGTCGATCACCCCACCAGAATCCATTGGAATTACGTTAATTGCGTAAATGGTTGAAGAGTAACAATAGTAGGTCAAAGAGCATGTGTTATGGTCTGTCACACCGGACGTGATTTTTGGGTCTAATTCGCATCTGCCACCTCTCTTTTGACGCATGTCAAATTTACTGCTCGACGCCTTGAAGCTCCAGACCAACCGCCATTTCCGCACGTTATTTGTTGCCGCGTCATGGATATCATGGATGACGTTGAGTGAGTAGCTTGGGTTATATGTTTTGGAGAGTTCATCCCCATGTCTGGGTTCACCAGATCATTAAGAGTCTCTCCCAGTGCGGTGTAATATACTCTTGCAGCGTAAGCTGCGCCTGGCAACCTGTCTAGGGTGCATCCCACCTTCACTCAACAGCAGGTTAAGAAAATGGATGGAAGCTCAGTACAAAAATCCTGCATCCAGCGGCTATACTGAATCTTTATTTTCGATCCTTTGATCAAGTCACTGTAAACATCACATGCCCAAACCCGAGTAGTTGATTGGCTGATGCACCGAGTCAACCTCACTACACCGCAGCACCTCAGATTGTTTCTGTACATTGACTTAACATTGAAACTCGACGCCCCTGCTGCATAAATCGCGTCTGGTGTGAATCCACCATAATATTGGTGTTTTCAGAGGCACCTAAAGAGATAATAAAGGATTAATACCAAAAGACTCTTCCTTGAGCATCTTGATAAGTTCAGGGCAAACATGAAAACACTCCCTAAAAGCAGCACAGCAGACACACTTAAGAACTTCAGCGTCAAGGTGATAGGTCTCTTTTAAAGGTTGTTTTAATGATGTATAACTGCTCAGAAAGTTCAATTTTCATGAATATTTTCAGTCTACCATTCAAGAAACTCTATGATATTTAACAAAATATAAACAAGGAAACAAGGTTAAATGATCTAAAGCGTCTGGACTTTTAGAGTTGACTGAAAGTGTAGATGTGATTGGTCTTTAGAAGTTTAAACAAGGCCAGGGCTTCTCTAAACATACACTAACACAAGAGTAGAGATGTCTCTTTAAAACACTTCATTACAGCTAATTGGATCCAGATCACATTGACAGCAGAACATCTAGTCTAGTAAATATCCTGGGAACAGCGTTAATGTAAAAATAAAAGGAAGCTGCCACTGTCGCCACTAACAGAGCCATTACGGTCTGCAGGCTGCAGTCATGACAGTTTTACAGATGGTTCCAGCGGCCCTTTAAACGGGATGAATAACACGATCAGTTAAGCTAATTCAGCACGGCTGAGTGACTCCGACACAAGCGAAAGGCGCCCAGAGGATCAATCATGTTCAGCGGGAGTGGCATCGTGCAAAACTGTCACCCCTTTTAATTTGTCTGTACAACAACACAAACATTGTTTGTTTTTCCTGCACTTGTATACTCTGAAGAGCACACAAACCCCATGCAAAACACAACGGCTCTCCAGCCAGCCTCCAGCTCTGGCTCATTTACATGAGCCTCACAGAAAGCCTCTTTATGTTCCGAGAGCACACTAGAGGCCACAGCTAGAAGTTTTATGAGAACGACATGAAAATCCAAATACCTTTGAAGCTCAGCAACTTTAGTGTTGCTGCAATCATAAACATGTGAAGCAATTTCTCTGTTTGGCATGGTTCACACTGGTGTATGAAGAAACTAATGCCTCAGTCACATGCACCTGTACAGGAGTAGACCCGTACCGGTTGTAAAGCTACAGACACATGCATCGCATGTTCAAGAACATGCAAAACGCATTCTTGAATGCAAGTATTTCCCACAGTGTTCACACTATACAAACAGGGAGGGGCTTCCTCTTCTTTTTCTATCGTTTACTAGCACATGACTGCCGCCTGGAGTTGGCTGAGTCATGAAATGTCGAAGCGATACCAATCTCACCAAGAGGACCTGGCCACAGACAACAACATGGCCCCAAGTGGGACCAGAACATCATTAGCTGGAAGTCCTAAATCCAAAGTTCACGCTCTTCCCCAAGATAAACACTGGAACCGGGTTAATTTTCTAGTATAGATATGTAAATTAGGCTTCTGCTACAGCTGTGACACTCCTGTTTCTGGATAATGATGAGCTTAATGATGTGTTTGGGTTCCATCTTGCCTGCAACCAGGTCCCACTCAATCTCACCAATCATTCTTTTCAGTGCTCTGCCTGCGCATGGTTCGAAGGAGGGTTGAAAAAAGCAAAAATCCAAAAGAAACATCTGCGTCTCAACTATTCATCCTTACCTACTCTTAGTTGTTCTCTAAGGCCCAATCCAAATTCTTCCCTTCTCCCTTCCCCTTAGCCCTTACCCTTCATTTAGCCCTCCAAACAGAGGGTTATCAAAAAATAGTGTCTAATATTTTGGACGTCACTTTTGCACGATGACGTCATCAATAATCACCGGTCTGCTAGCATTAGAGCGGAGCTTCCAGCGCTTGAATTGACTTGAATATATATAGCAGCTGCAGTTTTATAACTTTAAAAAGGTCATACTATGACATAAAGCCATTACTTACATTTAAATATAAACGTCTGTGCTTCAGAGCGCACCCATATGAAGAAAAGTGCCACGGTTAAATCGCGAGGCGGTTTACCCTCACAACTGTGGACTTTGGCCCCCTCCGTTTGGAGGGTGAAATTTAAAAAATTATAATCTGGACTCGACTTCCACTTAAACTGCCACTTCAAGCAAAGGGGAAGGGCTAAGGGGAAGAGAGAAGGGAAGAATTCGGATTGGGCCCAAGTCTTACTACCTGTCCCCTGCAGCATACCCATAGAAAAAAATGTGCATCAAAATTTTTACCCCATAGGCTTAACAAGTGGTTTATTATCTTAATATTTCCTGCGGGCATTGAACAGATTTGCCCTTTTATTTGCCCTCAGACAAGTTGTATCCACCCATAATGGCAGTTCTTAGTGCAGCATAACTTAGATCAGAGTCTCAACATTTACTTTCTGGAATGGAACTTGGAAACTGAGGGCAAATCACATTTGTAGGAGTTCTAAAATGCAGCATGTCTTCAGTCTGAAGGTCTGGAAGCTCTAATACAATTTCAAATAGCAGAGTCAAAGCTGATTCAAGCTGACGAGTCAGTAAATTTTTTAGAATAAACCAAGAAATACTACTAAAAATGCTTTTTTTTCCTGCTGGAGTTTCAACCGAAAAGCCAAATAATCCGCAAGACAAAAATAGAAAATATATTATTGTTGCTTTGCAACACTAATGTCAAATTTTATGCAGCAATTGCTAACAATTTCTGAATAGAAAGCTAACGTAAAAAGTAGGGCTGTCAGATTTGTCGCATTAAAAACGCATTAATCTGACGTGTGCTTGACGCCGACAATTTTTTTGACGCATTAATCGCGGACTTTCTCATACGTGCTTTTCCATACCGCGCGCGCGGGCGTCCCGCCCTCCAACTCACCGGCTGCTCTCACACTAGATCACGGGCGGGTCTCCAACCACCGAGCTGCGAGCTAAAACAGGCCGGCGCTAGGACCTGGAGAGCTCCTGCACCCTAACCCGGCTCCGGTTCGCGTCCAGTACTACGTCTGGTGGAACCGGCTCGCGTCCGGCGCCGAGAGCTGCGCACCCCCGACGTTCCGAACAGCAAGCGCACCGGGGGACGTTTTAAATGTTCTGGAGGTTTAAACGTGATCCAGCCCCAGCATAGCGGTCTGTCTGCCGGCATATTCATCCGTGAGCTCCGCTGGACACGTCGGTGCATCGAGCTGCAGCCAGAGTACGCGGCGGCAGTAACAGACTGTCAAACTATCCACAGTGTATCCCGCTTTTCTCAGTCTTTAATGTTTTAAAAAACAAAAGTTAATTGGAAATGATAAATCTCGATTTCATTTATTACTGTAGTTCAGCAGAGGAGGAAAAGATTTGGTCCTGACAAAAAATGAACATGAAAGTGTTATGGAAATGTTATTTTTGATGTTTTTTTAATTTTATTTTACTGAACGTTGATTGAAGTTTTGAATTTAAAATGCCCTTCACTTGCACTTGGGCTTTTGTTAGGCATTTTATGTTACAGTCTTTTATTGTTAAGAAAGTTTATCTCAATACAATGTTACAAAATAAAGTATTTCTGATGAAAACTATTAATTTTGTCATTATTGTTTTCATAATTAATGTAGAAACTACTAAATTCTACGAACCACACATTTTTTTTCCTTAAAAAAAGGCCAAATGTAAATTTGCGATTAATCGCGAGTTGACTCTGGAGAAAATGCGATTAATCGCGATTAAGAATTTTAATCGCCTGACAGCTCTAGTAAAAAGTAGATTAAATAACTATGCTAAATACTCCTAAATTTCAGATAGAAACTGACATATTTGTCATCACAAACACCCAAATACACAAATCAAAGAGGCATAAACAAATTTGGTAAAAATGCTTTGCACTAGCTAATCACAACTAATCAAAAAAGTCATACTATTTCCTTGACAATATTTTCCTATAGGTCTTGTGAATGTGGCCTACCTTTATCAATGTCGAATGTGGCCTTTTCTCTGCCATCTTCCACAATTCTTCCAGGAAGTGTTAATCTGACAACATTGGGAAATTGGAAAAGACCAAATCAGAGAACAGCAACACAGCAAACACAAATCTGCATGTTCGTGAACTCACCTGAGGAAGTAAGGTTTTGCAGCAAACTTCAGATCTGTGCCATCGACAAAGAGGTCAAACTCGGAGGTTCTGGTGTAGGGAACACGGGCGCTGAGGATCAGGAAGTCTGGATCTTGGCTCAGCTCAAATGCAGGAGTTATCATTGTGAAGGTAGATTTAAGGTGAAACCTGCAGTGAGAAGGTCAAGCTGAGATATAAAGAATCACAGCCTGCCTGCTGTGATTTGTGAGGCAGCTGATACAGTCCGACATCTAGTGGACGGCTTTGGTACTGTAGCAGCTGCGCACGTGCTTCACATGAGAGAACATTGTAAACACAGCTAAAGTCTAACATGACAGTGAAGAATTTAAACTGTTATCTGTAAATAGTGTGTCTACTGTTGCATTAAAACAGCTGTTAGCACGTGTTTACATTAACCAGACACTTATACCAAGCATTTTCAACAAATTAAACCTTTTTTAATGTATTTAACCCGTTTTCAACTCCACCGAATTTACGTTTAAACTCTAATGAGTCTAAAATTGTATGTATTAAAGTTTAAAACGACATAATTTAACAACAATAAATGAGAATTCAAAAAAGCTGAGAATTTTAAAGGAAGTTCTGACCGTGGTTAGCAAGCAGCTGTGTTAGCCTGCAATACAAGCTAGCCACGTTCCCTCGTGGTTGTCACAGCAACGGCCGGAAACGGAGAATTAATGGCGCGCGCGCTCCACGTCACACATGAAAGTTGTGCTACTCCAACATGTCTGCCAAAGTTTGACTGAAAAAGTGGCGTGTACGTATAAAAAAGACCCCAAAAACCTCACCAAAACACAGAGTTATCCCAGTCAGCCGGTGCTCAGAGGAAGGTCCAAACATTACCGGAATGTATGACAGAAACGCGCACTTTGTTTTAAGTCTGGCTGTGCACATAGACTGTATATAAAAGTCTATGGCTGTGCATCATACAATAATAAAAGTGACTACTTTCAAAGGTTTTGAACAGTTTTATAATCATTTTCACTTTTGGAATTACGTTTTTTTTTTTTTTTACTAGTAATTAAATAAAAACTGTCCATCTAGAAAAGCTCTGAGAAATATAAAATCTATAGAATACTCCATCTCTGTGAGCTTCACATCTGCTTTTTTTAATTCCTTGTCATCTCGACTTTGTTGAGAGCAATATGTGTTGAATATATACTAATAGACATTTTGCAATTCCAAATAAAAGCATAGAATTTAAAACGAAAAGCTATAGAAGTCTATTCCTTAAATTACCATGAAATACGATATTGTACCCTTATTAGGGCACTACTGAGCCTGGCTTAATAAACTTCTGTTTTCTTTGTGAAATGAAATATTATTTTGATAAATATTAGTAGAATGGGCTTATGATGACTTAATATCATAGTCAAATTCCAGAATTGATTTGATTTAAATTTATTTAGTTTATGATAAGTCAATCACACGTAGTATTAAATACACATTCTAGATTTAATTTGACATTTTTTTTTATATTTTATTCCTAAAATGCAGAAATCTCCAGTACATGAAAACTAAAGAAAGTGTAAAAAAAATTAAATCTAGTTTTTTACTCATTGATACTGTATGTTGTAAATAAAGTGTGATTCAAACTAAAAAAATTAAATAAACCAAGGTTGTGTCCAAATTTCCTCACTACTACCGCATTTCTGGAGTGAGCTTGCAGGAAGTCCTTATCCCTTCCACTGAAAGCGGGCTCGGGAGAATCTGTCAATCAAATGTTCGAGGTGGGGCCTGTATATTTTTATATTGCAATTTATTTATTTTATTGTGTTTTTAATTATTTTTAATTACAAAATAATATTGAAAAAATACAGAATTGTGTCAGGAAGGGCATCCAGCGTTAAACTCTCTGCCAAACCACCTTATCAGCCGAAATGTATGGAGCTAAATCGGGGCCATAAATGT
>NC_050516.1:12531116-12561812 GCF_002922805.2 Oryzias melastigma | reverse complement strand
ATTCAAAAATACACTTAGGTCTTTTCAGTTTCAAATGTTGCGTTTCTTAGGTTTCAAAACTCAAAATTTCAATTTAAAAACTTTTTTTTCAGTATCAAATCTTTTTTTCACTTTTAACTCTTTTTTTTCGTTTACGAATCTGAAAGTTTCAGTCACAAAACTCTTGGCCCCGTTGTGGTGTGTCATGGCGGGGCTAACACAAAGACTAATCAAAATCGATGAGGGTGGTAACTTCAGTTCCTATGCTTTCACTGACTCTGAGAACTGTAATAATTACGATCAGCAAATGGTGTTTTAGTCGGTAATATCATAGTCAAAAGTTGTCCCAAGATGGGAGTTAAAATCAGTTTTATCGCATTTAAACCGCGCGTCAAAAACACAGTTCTAGCCCGTTCAAATCGCCATCAAACCGTCCAAAAAGTTTTGGACATTTATTGATATCTATAAAGATATATATATATCTATATATACATATATAGATATATATATTGACCGAACACCAATATTCTTTTCAATTTAATTTATTTGGGTTTCAAATATTATTGGCCCTGATTTAGCTCCATAGAAGCTGACAAACGGAACGCGCCCCTACTATCATCATTACGGCGGGAGCGATGAGGCCCCGCCCCCGCCGTGTAGTCCTGAACAGACGGTGAGACGCAGCTCCCAGCTTTCCATCATCACTCGCTGGAGAGAAAAAAATGCGAGCTGGAAGCGGTGAGAAAAAAATGTCCACCGGGGCGGCTCTCCCTCCGCAGCAGACATGAGAGCAGCCTCGGCCGCCGTCTTCCAGTCTCCAGCGAGTCGCTCTCACCATGCGGATCCACGGCAAAGTAGTTGCGATCGCCGTGTGCTTCGGAGTTTTCCTACTTTTGTACTTTTGGGGGGGCAACGCCGCCGACGATCCGCTGCTGGGGGAAGTTGGAGAGGGCTCGGAAGAGGACGAAGAGGAGGACGGTGAATCCTCCCCGCCGCCGTCCGAGTTCGGAGGCAACGAGGCTGAAAAGTTTGCGGGGAAAGAGAGGTGGGGCGGCGTGCACGCGCAGCAGAGGTACGGGCAGTGTGTGTTCTCTGCAGACCTTTAACTGTGGAGACAACAGCTGTGATCAGACTGATGTTTGCAGCAAAAACCTATTAGACACGTTCTTAGATGGATTATAATCTACAATCCGATCTTCAGTGAAAGGCAGCCCTTAAATCCAGTTAAAAGGAACATCCGAGTTCACAGAGGGATTATGGTTTTTAAGACCCACTCCGAGGAAAATTGTCTTTTTGTCTAATAATCATGTTATTGTGGCACTTTAGCTCATATTATCAGAAAATTCAGCTCAAAACTGACTATTTATTTGTTCAAATCTTTGGGAAAAAGATGGTAGCTGTGACGTAGGAAATACTGGGCGGTCCCTGCCGCTCCATTCTGATGCTTCCTCAAACCCATGTGGCTGATTAGTTCCAATATTGCTCACCTTTTTTTTGTTGCAGCAGTAATGTGAGGTTGTGAGGGGCTGTAAGCTAGCGGTAAAATTGAGAGTTCTCAGTAACGGAGAGAGAAGGTCCCGCCCTCAACTCAGAGGTGAATTTCGAATCAACTACTGCCGCTCTACAGAAACTATGTCATAGAAAACGACTGTTTTATTTTTATTTATTTTTTTGCTTAAACAGCTAATTAAATAACAACTAGGAATGCTTAAGAAGTCAGCTCAAAAGATTGTTGTGATGGGTCTTTTGAAGGACTTTCAATCAAGCATACAGTACGGTACGGACCAGTTAATTCTGGCAAGCATTTCCACACAGTTAAGCTTGGCTCTTACTGAGCAATTTGTTTTGCGGCAACTAGAAAAGCAACAACAACGGAGGTCATCCAGCAGCTTGTCTTTTTCTTGCCTCACTTTTGGTACATCGTGTATAACAGGAATTTAATGTTGTTTAAAAGAAAATTGCTAAGAAGAATACCACTGTAAAGAGGAAAAATGAAATGCTAGCTTAGCGCTATATTGGCGCTTTCTGATGTCGTCTTTACTTTCTACCAATCAACGGGTGGACAGCGACTACGTCCCAACCGTCCCGCTACATTTTTCTTTGGACCTATCACAAATGTAGGCCCCCAAGAGATACGATTTGGTACTGTTTAATGGATCAATTTATTAATGGAAACACTCAAAATACCCTACCGGACCACTCAGTAGAAATGAGGCTTTAGCTATTTTTGAAAAAGTTTACCAAAACTATGCTTTTTAGAACAGTCGCTTAAAGACGTTTCCAGTCGTTGCTCCAGGCGAACACCAGCTGATGCCACGGTGGCGGCGGAACCTGCCGCTCAGACTGCAGGTTGTAATAAGTATTCTGCCTCAGAGCCAGACAGGAGGCTGGGGACACAGCAGATAAAAGCCGTCGAGGCGTTGCTGCCAGTAAAGGACCTTTGCGTCCTTGCGGGAGCTCCCCGCTGCAAGTGTGCGCCGCGCTGATAAGGGAGATGAGGTGGAAAGGGGTCACCACTGTCCGTTTATAAAGAAATATATAAATCCCAGAAAACAGATTTTTTTTTCCTCTCTGCAGAAACATGCCTGGATACGGATTTAATCTTACATTGCTGATGAAGTTTAAGTTTTATGAAACGGTTTGTAAGATAAGCTGAGAAACATGTAGCTAGGTCAGCTGAAAAAGAAACGAACAATGCTAGAAATGACAAACTGACTGCTCAGTTTACTGTTCAGAAAAAGCTGTAGCCTAGCATAAATTTGAAATAAGTTAATTATAGCTGAATAACCAATAGTGACAAAATATGAATTAAAAACCATCAACATGGTATGGTGAAGGAGAACTACAGGAAAGAGTTAAAAAAAAAAAGTTTAAAAACTAAAAAAAAAAAACAACTAGCTGCTAAATGCTTAATAAGCTGAAGTACATAAAATAATGTGTGGGATAAATGCTAAAATATATACCAAATGTTAGAATCAAAGTGGAATGAGAAAGCATGAAAACAGTGACACAAAAACGGCATAATTTAAATAAACTTGAGAAAATCGAAGAAAAAAAAATGTAACCGTTTGCTAAATTAGCTAAACACATGATGGGAGAAAGCAGCAGAAAAGCACAATTTTGTATGAAAATTATGTATCAAACGACTTGGCACACAAAACTAGGAAAAGGATACGAACTAATTTCTCAAAAGTAAAAAATAAAAAACTGAAGGAATGCTATATTCCTGATGCTAGATTTTCATTTAGACATGTACCTTTCAGACTAATGAAAGATGCCTCAGTAATATTTTAATGGCTAAACAACTGAATTATTTGCCAAAAAAAAGAAAGAAAATATAAAAGTGATACCTTGCACAAAATGGGCAATTCTCTCCTGTGTTTGTTCAATTTTTGGGGTAATTGTTATCCAACAATTTCCCATAGACCACTGGGAAAACATGCGATCTGTTTTATGAAAAATGTAGGAAATTAAGAAAAAGTGAGTTCAGAGTACTCTTAACCCTCGTGCTATCTTATGGAGTCCAGATGACCCCACCCTTTTATTGATGTGTGATCCCTGCTACGACAAAGGTGGACAGGATTTAATGTCTGCCACAAACACCTGTGATGATACTTTTCATGAAAACATGCCTAAGAGAGCACAAGGGTCAGGAGGGGAAAACGTTTAGGCTGAATCTGAATTCTATCCCTACCCCTATGGCTTCTCTCTACCCCTCCAATGGAAGGGGTATTTGGAAATGCAGTGGTGTTCACACTTGTGTTTTTAAGGGAAAGGGAGCAGAGACTTAAGTGTCTTCAAATTCCGACGTTACTAACCTTCGATGATGTCATCAAGAGGCTACGTTAGTGCGTACCTGCCAGGTCTTGGAAAATACATAATTGCAATACAATTTTGGACACCACTTACCTTCTAAATTCCTCTACAATTGAGGGGTAGGGAGAAGCCGTAGGGGAAGAATTCGGATTCGGCCAGTAATGATTTTTCTGCTTTAGCATGACTTTTTAAAGTTATAAAACCGATGTTATGTATTTTCTGAGTGCTGGCAGCTACATGCTATTGTAGCTGATAGCGACTTTTGACGATGTCATCGAGGGGTCCGAAAAAGACAATATTTTTCCGTAACTCTCCACCTGGAGTACTAAACATAGGGGTAGGGAGAGGCCATAGGGGTCGGGCAAGAATTTAGCTTTTGCCATAGAAACTCTCACCAAAACAGGGAATGATGTTATGCAAAGATGTTTTTGGTGTCAAGGCTGGGATGTCTTAGTTTCAACAGCAGTCCTTCAGTCAAAGAACGGCAAGAAAACCTTGAGTTTTAACCACCGGTAAATGCACAGGCACAGGACACAACTAGTTAGATTTAGCTATTTAGTTACTAGAAAATGCAATAAAAAAATGTTGGTTTAGTTTCAGTCTTCAAGCTGAGCAGGCATCTTCCATGGCGTTCATTATGTGATTTGTTTGCTTAGTAAGGTATTCTTTATGTAAGGGACCGCCATATATCCCATTTAGAATATCTTAAAAACAAAGTAATGTGGAACAATGTTATAAAATTAATAAAAATGCATGTTTTCTTAAGTAAAGTTTACCCAAAATGCAAATGGAAGTGAGATAATAACACAAGATTGAAACCTAATAAGTACAGCTTTGGTATGCGTCTTTTCGAGATTGTAGTAATTTCGTTTGTACAAGGTTAAGTCATATTTTAGAGAACATAAAAAAAGTCCTAGCTTGAGTCATTATATCTGGAAAGTTTTATTATTTCAGGCTTTGTTTTCTCTGTTTTGTTTTCCATAAGTGCGACTGGCGGGCCGATATCCTGTGCAATCTGCTTTGTAGACAAGCATCCCTGTTTTTAAATCCTTTTATTTCCTCTTGACACATCACATGGCTTCCTGTGGCCAAAAATAGAGGGAGAAGAGCTCCAACTGCCTCCACCCTAAATGCAACTTACTTTATTGTCAGCTCCATGTCATAACAGCTTTCTACAGATTGACTTGTTCCTAATTTTGAAAGACATTTTCACCATTGGACCAAGTTCGTCTTTAACATTTGCACTACCATCTGCTACTCATGACTTTGTGTCTCTTATAATTTCTGCTGCTCTAAGATGGTTAGATTCTATTAATCAACATAGTTATCTTAAATTAGCAAAATAATCAAATTTCTAACCTTAATTGCCATTTAGGAGTTACCCAGAGCTCTATTCTTGGACTGCTTGTTTTTGTATGATACAATTTAGAAAAGGAAAAGTGTAGTGTTTTTGAGCTATTCTACAAAACTTGTGGAGTTTGTCTGCGTGGACCTTTTTGTCTTTGTGAATCGAAGATTCTTAAATGTCCATGTATATTTTCTTGTACTTCAATCTATGCTGTTCTATTATGACACAGGTTGAAGATGCTTGATTTTTGACACCATATCCTGTTCTCTCTTGTGTATCTTTTTGGGTAATTAGTGCCACCAGAATTGCGAGGCTGCTGCACACCTCTAGGCAACCTCTTGCCCTACCACAACCAGTTTCCTCTTGGGATGAATAAAGTCTATCTGTTACCATCACTATCAAGACAAGGAGCTACAGTCTTTGCAGAGTTGAGGCTCCTTTATATGCAGTTGTGTTTTTCCAAACAAAACTGCTGTAAGAAAGTGTTTGAAACCTCTTTTGAAAGGTTGAAACTCTTACAATTTTGCAAGACTTCAGTTAATTGTTCTTGAAAAACCTACATTGAAAAACTTATAAAAACACAGTTTGAAGAACTATATAGTCTGTCTTTCAAAATCAACACAATTAGGTAATTGTCTTATTGCAGGGTCTCAATTAGTTTCACTTTTGTAATACTCATAAAACTAATAAAATAAGCAGAAAAATGGCTTAATGCAGCATGGTAGCCCACATTGATTATTGTCAACATATTTTCCTTGAACACTTTTATAATTGTATTTCAAAGACAATTACAACCACTGTACAAGTTTCCCTGCTGCCCTTTGTGACTTCATTCAAGCCCATTTCATGTAACTGACAGAATTTGATAAAGTTGTAATAAGTTTTAGAAAGATCTGGTGCTTGGCTGAAGACCTTTTATCATCTCTAAGACAATGTGTTTTCTTGTTACTTAATTGCTCCAGTTTTTTTGGCCATTTTGGAAATCCCCTTTCATCACACAGTCATCTGATCATACCAGGAGGAGTACTCTTTCTATTTTAAATTATATGGAGCTTAATGCTTTTAACCACTTTGAATACATTCCAAGCCAAGTTGGTCATCATTCATTAATTTTTAGGTCATATCAAAGTCATGTTATGAAATTTGAAAGTAGCAGGAAGTTTGAAAGTTTTGTCATTATCTATGAAATAAAACTTCACGCCCCTATGCATTTTATAATAAACTACAGCTCACAAACTCATCAGTGTGAACTGTATTTGCGAGCTGGGTTGCCAGCCTTAGATGTTCGTAGAACCATGCACTGGCACAACCTCTTCTCCCTCGTGCTCTCGTTCCAGATGACCCCACCCTTACAATAGGTGTTAGCCCTTCCATGACAAAGGTGGACAAGGTAGACAAGACTTCATGTCTGTCATTGGACACCAGTAAAGATCGATAATCATTTGAATAAAAAGGTTCAGCGCACTGTCTTGTGGGGTCCAGATGACCCATCTTTTAATGTAAACAAGCCCAGGAGATTGGAAGGGTTATACAAGGGCCTCATCGGACTTCTCCTCCCATGTTTGAGTGTGGCTCTTTGGCGGAAACTTGATGGACCCTATGCCCTCCAATCCCAGGATTTGTACTCCCGTCAGTAACATCCGGACAGAAAAAAGAAAGATGGCTTTTCAGTATAGAGCACCTACGAACCAGAACTCTCTACAAAAAACAATTTACTCCCAAGTCTCATATCAAGACCTCACTTGATGCCATTATGAAGAACCTAGAAATTAAATTTTGAAAACTAAAAAAATGTTATAATCCCCGTCTGAGTCAAAAATCTTGACCCTTTTTGGCTTTGAACCAGAAAGGCAACAATGTTAAGTGTTGGAACACATTTGCTGTCTTGTCCCTTGTGTCTGTGGCAGTAAAAATGTCTGTGTTGAGCTGTGATATGATCTACAGCTATAAAAATGTCATCTTGCATGAGTGAGCACACTTTCTGCTCCCAGACTTTGCAGACTGATGTGAAGATGAGCTTTTGAGCTTTGTCTCTCCATTACTTTGTAGAATCACAAAACTTTAGTCACTTGAACTATCTTGGAAAGCTGTGAGAGTAAGAACAGATTTAGGGAATATACTGTGTTTTTTATGGGCAAATGTTTAAACTATTAATGACTAAATCTCTATCTTGTATTTTTGTACATTAACACCTGAGCATGCTCAGTGAGAGTCTCTGATACCCTCACTTTCAAAACATGTTGAATTTAAGTCCATCAAATGACCCAGTTGCATATTAATAGATAAAATGCCCTAAAGGTGTTCTTTGTAAAGTGGATTCTCTCTGTATTCACTCTGCTCGTGCTCACTTTCCTGTGAAGACGCTGCTTGTTTTCTGCTGTTTAATAAGCAGAGAGCTCCTCTCCTGCTCACTCTTTTGTTACAAATGAATTCAGTCTGGTTTGGACCCCGTCTCTGCTGTCTGATGGGTTCCAGATGCATGCAAAAGCCTATTGAGCAGTTTTCGTTTTATTAATGGATTTTTTTTTTTTTTGTGTGCCGTCCAGTTTTGTTATTGGTTGGCCAAAGACGGAATTACTTTTTATCTTATGAAGAAATATGTTTTTGTTGGTAAATTAAGATTTCCGGACCATGAGACACACCAGATTATAAAGAACAATATCAATGACCGGAGAACGGACGTATATTTGCGTATATGATGAGGTGCACCAAATTATAAGGGGCATTAAATGAAACAAAATGAAGTGGATGAATGGCTGTATGTTGGACACATGGATGCATGAGAAACCAGGTTTTTTTTCCCAGGGGGCACCATTGGCTTCATCCTGTGTGGGTCCTTGGGAAAGACCTTTCTCACTACTGCCTAACTATGTTGCCACAGGTCTGGATCTCCCTGTGCCTTTCCCCAGCCCGGATAAGATACAGGGTTGTGTCAGGAAGCGTGTCCAGCGTAAACACTCTGCCAAACCAAGTGTGCAGATCAGACAAAGATTTTGCTGTGGTGAATCTGGTTAGGGATATGTCGAAAGGTGAACAACATAAGACGAAAGAAATGGCTAAAACCATATTACCCCAAAAGGCTCAGGACTTTGTAATGCTTGTGTACCGTTGTGGCTTTGTAGTTTGCCAATGCTATACTTGTGAACAAGCACTGTGTACAGTATGAACCACTACCAGAGTTCATACATAAGTCACAACGGGTTAATTTTCTCCAAAATTAAAGGATTTTAAGTGAGCCTTCTGGTCTGAAAAATTTGATAGGTTTCAAAGATACCTCGATCTCTTTTGCACATGTGGTGCATCGTTAGTTCTCATAATTATAAAAAAAAATGTATGGTCTCATGCTCACCCTCTAATGCACCTTCCAAATATCACTTATCCTCTGCTTTGGAGATACTTGGAGCCATAATATTGCTTACTTTAAAAGTGTTTTCTTAGTTGCCTCATTTTAAAGCAGACATTTCTTTGTTTATTTATATATCGTAAATGTTTACTGATAACCTTGTGAAAGTGATATTTGATACTTGTTTAAGTCTGGACCAGGGACACCAGGGCTGCAAGCAATAGCCAGGTCTGGGGTTGGGGCTTGTTGTTGAGTGGCTGATGGTCAAACATGGCGTCTAGGCTTACATTAGATGCAAGGGTTCTTCTTATGGCCTCACTCCCTACAGGAAGAGCTTTGGGGGTCAGAAGCCCTTTGGATTGGACAATGGTCAAAGACAAAGACATTGGCGTTTCTTTATCAAAAACTGAATTATGGAATATAGAGAAGTTCCAGGGATTTAGGGCGGAGAACAAACCTGAGCTTGGTTGAACAGAGTCCTTTATCTAGATTGAAGATTCATTTATTGTCACATCCACAGCTTTCACTGACGTACTAAATTACTGTATTTTCCAGTACAACCCGAACATGATCAGACATACAACAGAAATACACAAATACAACAGAAATACACAAACTTTCTAAGGGGAGGTGGGGAGTATAGATGATTCAGAAGGGGGGGGGGGGTGACATAAGAAAAAGTTGCATCTCAACACTGCGTACAATGTACAATGTGTAGAAGTAAGAAAAAAATGACACCATTTAACACAGAAGCACATAAGCAGACACAACACAGTACATGAGGTGTAGTGGGTGGGAGTTAGAGGGAACGCCGAGGTCATGAAGGGATGAGCAGCAAGTGTCATCCTTTGCACACAACTGCTGTTTACTTTCTCTAGAAGCGGATATGTTTTATCCATTTTCAGAGTGCAAAAGCAGAAGTTGCATCAGGGTGAAAAGTGAGGCTCTGAGGCAGATGGGACAAAAGCCTCGGGAGTGGACGGACACAGGAGGAGCGAGAGGAAAAGCGTCTGTCCTCAGCGAGGATGTAAACCTGTTACCCGAAATCTGTTTTTGGAATTTTGTGCTTATCCGTAGTATGTTGTAATGGAGGCCATGTTGACATAAGGATCCCCACAAGTACACTTGGCGTAGTTAAATTCCTAGTCAAAGCGCAGTGCTTGACTTTGGTTGTGTCATTGCAGCCTTATATTCTGTATGTGAGGGGAAATGTTCCAGTGGACAAAGGTTGAAGATTATGAATGAATGATTAGAATCCGAGATTTTAAAAAATCAGATTCTGTCCTATGGTGGCTGCATGGGGTCTACTTTAAAGAATAATTCAGGAGGAATTCAAATTAGACCTCTATACTTCTCCACACTTGGAGGAGCCAGTTTAGTTGGTTTGGAGATCTTGCAAGATGGCCACCGTCTTGGATTTGGTCAGCTGTTGCTATACCAGAAAGGCTAGATAGACTACTGTCCCTGCAATCTGAACACTAGAAAAGGGTAAGGTCGTGGATGGATGGATTTGTGTTGGGCGTAGTGAGCAATTGGTCGAAACCTGGAAAGGTGCAATGTGGTTCGGAAAGAAATGCAAATGCATGGTTAAAGTTTTGTGGTTTAGAGACAGAAGTACTCAACAGTGAATTACAAGACGAAGATTATTTTTGTTGGATGGAACAGACATTTCTTTACAAGGTCATAGATACTCTATCCATCCATCTTTAAAATGTGTTGTATTCTTGTTAGAGGTCACAGAATAGCTAGAGTCAACCTAGTTGCTGAAGGGCAAAGACCCGGTACACCCTAGATGGCTCACCAGGTCATTGCAGGGCCTGGATCCACATCCTGGATTGGGATATTTGAACTACAACAGAGCTAAAACAATGTTAGGGTCATGTGGAAACACTTTAAGAATTGGTCTGACTGCTTTTTCATGTTTTAATCATCTATATTTTAGAAAAGCGGACTCTAATGTGGCCCGACCCTTGACCAAGCGCACCAGGGATGAGGAGTTGATGCACTTGGCCGTGGTGGCATGTGGCAGCCGTCTGGATGAAACCCTCACTATGATCAAATCGGCCCTGCTGTTCAGCATTAAGAAGATCAAGTTTCACATTTTTTCTGAGGACTCCTTGGCTCCACAGTTTGAGGAAAGGGTAAGACCAACACCCAAAAGCTTATATTAACTGTATGATGACCCTGGAATACTATCTGTGAACTAACAAACTCGTTGCTTCCCGATTAAAAGTTTCCTGTTTCTATTTCATGGTTCATTTGTTAGACATGGTGTCACACATTGTAGAAAATTACACCCAGGTGATAGTAGTTTTTCAGCACCTTACAACTTTCTGCTTTGCTTATTTGTATTTTTTTTTACTTAGATTGGTGCCCCTGATTGGTTGACAGGAACATTCCCTCTGGCACGTTTGTCTTTGTTTGATCAACAATTGGTTTTCCCCCAATACTCTTTGATTGAACAGTGCTCACCTTAACTATGGTGGAGACCAAACAGGAAAACTCTGATTCTCCTAAGAATGAGGGTCACTGTTCACTTGCAAATGAACTCTAGCATGGTACGCTTCATTGTGAATGGAGACCAGAGAGAAAAGAGACCTAAAGAAAGAACCCATTCCATTTTGGAGAAATTGTAAGAAGTCATTGCACGTCCTGGATGGTGGTGTAGTGGTTGATGCTCTTGCCTCTCAGCGAGTAGGACGTTGTTCAAATCCCGGCTGGGACGTTTCTGTGTGGAGTTTGTATGATCCATATATAGGCATTGTAGGTATGTGTGTGTGTTGTTGCCGTCCTGGGATATACTGGTGGCCGGTCCAGGGTTTACCAACCCTTCACACAATATTGGCTGGGGTAGGATCCTGCAACCTCATTTTACCCTTTAACACCAGAGCTTGAAATTCTATTGACTTTTATTACTCTTCACGCATTTACATAATTCCAGTGGATTCTGAATCTTAGAAAAGCAGCACTTTTTAGTAGCGACGTGGTTACACAATCAGTGTAAATCAGCGGATACTGACTGGGTGAATAGCAGAAAAGCCACAAATCAAAGCTGCTTTTTCTCTTTCTTCAGAATCCAAAAGAATTGCGTTAATTGCTTAAACGCTTGAAGAGGTAGGGTAGTTCTATGAACGTGTGTTATTAAGGTTTCGCTGGTGACACCTCTGGTGTTTAAGGGTTTGATGATTTTGGAAAATGACTGGTTTGGGTTAACTGAAATCTTTGGAGCCCTGAATTAGAAAAAGAGCTGCATTCTGTCTCGAGGGTCATTTGGGTGCAGTGATGAGATGTAGGTGCTAATTTATATACGATAGTCAGAGAACTTTGTTCTTTTATTTTCCTGCTCGTTTTGTGTCGCCCCCTAGTGAGCAGTTGTTGGTACTGCACTTTTTTGTTTTACTTTGTTTTTCCTCAGGTATTTTGTGTGCTTCAGTTTTTGGTTTCCAGTTGAGATTACTGTCAGTAATTTTTACATGAGTATTAAACACAGCTACAGCTTAATGCATCCTAACAGCACATTTAGTTTTCATCTTAAGGCCATGTTACACTGTCACTACGTACATTTTGCACATATTGCCTGGATGAGAATTGGTCTTATGTGAATATACGTGGAAAAAGTGAGAAAAGTTGCAACCTTTTAGGCAGAGCCGCAACTGGGGAGATTCAATTCAATTCAATTCAATTTTATTTATATAGCCCAAAATCACAAAGAGATTTGCCTCATTGGGCTTCAAAATATAAACAATTGTTAAAAACTAAACAGACTACATAAACTGGTTATCCCTGCCCTTAGACCCTCCCTCCCGGTAAGGAAAAACTCCTAAAAAAACCTGAGTCAGGAAAAAAGAAGAAACCTTAGGGATTCCCACATGAGGGAGAGATCCCATCCCAGGACGGACAGGCGATACCAGAACAGTTAAAGAAAAATTAAAAAAAAAATCCGCGTAAGAGTCGCTATACCCGACCCCCTCCTACAACCCGGCTTCCATACGGTGTCGGACACTACACCACGGAGACCCACACTCTGTATAGATTGTTGGAGGGATGAAAGATCAACAATTTATATACCCGTCACACTACGCAAATTGTGCATGAACCATGTCTGATTATTGGACTGTTTATATGCAACTCATTAGTGATTTGTGCGTCAATCACATAGTTTTAACGTGACATGAGCACCGTATACACAATATATACGTAATACATTGGTGGTACATGTTTGAAAAGTCTGTTATAAATACGTGGAGTGGTTTGGGAAAGCCAATAATTTGGGTATTCAACTCGCACAATTGCATAAGAATTACTTAAAAATTGCATAAAAACCATGTGAACAACAAATAAACTGTAATTCTTAACTGACTGAAAACTTTGAGCAGCTTAAAACCAGGTGTCTGGTGGAAACCTTTGAAAGATATTCGCACACACTGACGAACACGATGGACGAAATGTGCAATTTCCATTATAACACCAAGAAACACTTATAAATTACAAATATAACGTATGTATCACAGAAGACAGAATTTTCATACGTGGAAAATGCGCAAAATGTACGTAGTGGCTGTGCAACACGGCTTAGTTTACCCTCACAAAACTCAGTTTGATTTTAAAAGGTTGCTTGTGTTTTTTTGCTTGCAGCTGAACCTTTGGCCCCACTCTGTCATCGTGAAGTTCCACTTCAGCATCTACCCCATCTCCTTCTCCGTGGGAAACGCAGAAGAGTGGAAGAAGCTCTTCAAGCCATGTGCGGCTCAGAGACTCTTCCTCCCTGTACGAGATCATCCTGAACCATTATTGATCAGCACATCCTAAGTCATGTTGTTCATTAGGACGATAACGGAAACACTGAATCGATTTGATTGTTTTTAATCAAAAGATCAAAAATCAAATCAATATCAATTTAATGTTACAATTTCCATTCAAAACCATTTTAATTTGGTTATGAAAAATACTTTCAACATAACTAGTATTACAAACTGAACGAATTGGGACTTTTCATTTTTCAATTTGTGATTTTTATTTACATTAAAAACTACAAAAACACAATATTGAGTCTTTATTTGAAAAACTGAGATTGATGCATGAATTATCCTTATTCCTAAACCTTTTACTTCACTGTTTCTATGGTTAGAAAGTAGTTGCATAAGTTTTTGCAAGTTTTCAATATAAAAAAATGCATTGGAAATGTATTAAAATCCATAACTTGTTAAGGTTTAAACCAAGCTATTCTCTTTGCTGATTTTTTTTTTTTCCCCAGATCATACTGAAAGACGTGGACTCGTTACTCTACGTGGACACTGATGTGCTGTTTTTGCGACCCATGGACGATATTTGGAGTTTCCTCAAGTCCTTTAATGAGACCCAGCTGGCAGCCATGGCGCCGGAACACGAGGTGCCAAAGATCGGATGGTACAGCCGCTTCGCCCGCCATCCTTTCTACGGAATGACAGGGGTCAACTCTGGCGTCATGCTGATGAACCTCACAAGGATCCGCAGCACTCTCTTCAAAGTAAGTTCATACTAACCACACAAATGTGAATTTATGCAAAAATTAAGGTTACTTTTCGATGATATGTGATTAATCTTTTAACATCGGAGATGTGGAAGTCAACACCTAAATCCTTGAACTACAATAATTCTTCAGCCGTTTATGCAGTCAGCACAATTCCAACTGATTCTGATGCGGAGAAAAGCGGCTAAAGTGACGCATAACCGCACAAAGACGCTTTTCTCTACAACTGAATTAGCTGATGTATGTTGATTGTGTAAGCTCGCCACTTTTGTAAAGTTTTGCAAACCAGAGCAATGGCTGCGTTTCTCCGCTTAAAAAAATCGGTGAATAGTTAAAAAATGTCAGCACTCAGATCAGTACAGATCAGGTCTGTACATTGACTTAGCATTGATGCGACGCCCCAGATGCCTAAATCACGGATGTTGTCACAGAATTATGTTAAATGCCCCTCTCCTATGTAGACATGAGTCAACTGGAGTATAATTGAAATAAAATTGTTTGAGTCAAAATTAAATCAATATATTTCTTGTTTTTTGTAGTTGTAATATTTATCACTAATATCGTACATCATGAGCTTTCCTCATATTGTGCAGCCCTAGTCAGCATAGCTGTTTCTTAGAGAAAATGGAGGACTTTTTTTGTTTTTGTGAGCTCAGAACATTCCTCTTCACCATAACAAGCCCGCGGCTTCCCCGGCTCTGCAGTTTAACTGCGGCTTGTCTTTCTGCCTTCTCCAGTGTGTTTCTTTGAGCTCCAGTCCAAAGGCTGAGTGCTGTAAAGTGGCTGTGATTGAAGCCTTCCAGATTAGCACTCCAGCATCACAGACTTCTGCCCTCAGAACTTAATTTAGCAGCTTCTCTGGCAGCGGGCTCGCCAGAGCAAACTGGAATATAAATGTTCCCCTCCTTTGATCATTTCCGTCTGCCGCTGAGCTGTTTGTGTTTGTGTCACAGAACAGCATGATCTCCAGCGGCTTGTCGTGGGAGGATCTTCTGCATCCACTCTATCAGAAGTACAAGAGCCACATTACGTGGGGAGACCAGGACCTTCTCAACATCATCTTCCATGACAACCCAGGTGCAGTGTTTTTTACTGTTTACTTCAACCTTTTTTTATTGTAGAAGCTCAAGTGGCTATGTTTTTCCTGTGAAGACTCTGAGATGTTCATTGCTGGGATTTTGTGAAACATGTTTTATATTCAGGATCCCTATTTCAACAGTTGATTAAGCTGCATTTTTTCAGAACTTTCTCCAATTAGATAGAATTCTGAATGGCAAAAATGAAACCTGGAATGAGTTACAACCATTGACTGTACATGAGAACTGGACCAAGTGAGTGTGATGTCACCAAAAGAAAAATGGCTTACTTCAGGCTCTAGCCAAATGAAGTAAATTCAGTCGCCAGATGACGGCAATAAGCAGGGATGGGTGACGGTTTCTATGGAAACCACTCTGGCCAATCAGGAATGATGTTGTTGGAAGGCCACACCCCTACCATTTGAATGCAAGCTCAGGAGAATTTGTCAATCAACCATATTTAAACAATCAACGTGAAACCTCATGTTTTTATTAAGGAGTCTGATTGGTCAGTTTATTACTTAAATAACTCATTTTAGAGAAAAAAATATTGCAAAAATAAGAACAAGAACACGTTAAGATAAAAGGTTTCAAAGCAAAAATGGTTATTCTGACAACTATAGTGACTAACAGTTGTTCATTTCTTTATATAGAAGTGTGTTGACATCACTTATGAGATATTTTCAGGCTCAAATATCCACTTATGTATCTAAAATTTACAACACAACATCTGATTCTTTTTTTGCATCGATTTTTGGCATCCATTTTTTTCAAAGTAGCTGCATAATTTTGTATATTTTTATGTTTTTTGTTCAGTCTACTTCTAAAAAAACATTAAAAGGTAAAAAGAAATCTTATGAAATGCAAGTTTTTGTGAAAAGGACAGTAAATGAACAAAAAAAACCCCACATTTGTGAGGTTTCAGATCAGCTGTGTTTCTTCTTTGTGCAGAGTGTCTGTTCGTCTTTCCGTGTCAGTGGAACTACAGACCGGACCACTGCATGTACGGGAGCAACTGTAAAGGCGCCGAGGAGGAGGGCGTGTCCATCCTGCACGGCAACCGTGGAGTGTATCACGACGACAAGCAGCCAGCCTTCAAAATAATCTACGACGCCATCCACGATGTGAGTGCTCCACTTTTGAAAGCATGTGCAAGACTGACCTGAAACAGTGATGATCACTACATGTATATGAACAAAATAGTTCAAAAATGTGGCAGGAAACACTTTTTCTTAGACCTTAAAAGCTTTGAGAGCTATTTAGAGAGCTATCATTTCTGTTAGTCACGCAATAAAGGTTTTACAAAAAAGGTCACATGACTCAAATCTTTCCTATGCGTCTCCCTCACAAAGATGGCGTCCGGCAGAACAAACTCTCTCATGGTCCATCCGTTTCTTGTCATCAAAAACATTTTCTTTGACATTAAACACAATAAACTAAGCAGGTTGATCAGGCCCCATTTATTTCGTACAATTTTAGAGGAGGCAATATTTTTATTTTTTTCTCTTTGATGTTATATAGGATCAAACCTTATGATATTTTTGATTTTTTTAAATTATTGATAAAAGATTAAAGGAAAGAATGTAAGGGAGTATAAGAACTTGAATATAAACAATATTCTTTAATGACTAATAAATTAAACTTATAAAATAAAGTAGGGATACCCAAAAAGAGAAAAAGCTCTTAAAAAATACATGAAAAAAATATGCATAATTTTTAAAAAGGAAAAATAGGGTTAATCTAAAAAAAAAGCAAATAGCAATATTTTTCATGAATTATTTTAATGTAGGAATTATAAATGAACCACTCATGATAATGTTTTTTAAAAAATAGCTGTTTTTATTATGTAAGGATTTGAAAGATAATACTATGTTAAAATATTGTTTTATTAGATATGCTGGCATAATAAATAATTAAATAAGATTGTTTTTCTTTTAGAACTTTTACAGGAAAAGGAAAAAGTTCTCCAAAGATGTACATTTCAAGTACGTCGTTTTTTATTTTTGTCGCATTTTTTTTTTTTTTACACTGTAGTCTTTGAGACAGTTGTGCTAATTTAAGCTATTTAACATCAACACAAGTAAATGCAGATATTTAATTGAAGCGTATATATTTAGTGAAAAATAAAGAATTATAAGACAACCAAATCCACCCCCCATTGTGGAGTCTGACCTGTATATAAATGAGGTTAAAATGCTTTAAATGTCTGTTCAAAAATTTAAGTTTAATTCCAAATGACAGTGATGAAATCTGATAATTTGCTGCAAAAATATATTATTAAATAAGTAAACATTTCTGAGAGGTTCATTTATAAAAACAAAAATTCTAAGCATACATGTATTAAACTGGAAACGTCAACGTAAAGCTGTGTGTCATCAGCAAAACTGAGGATCAGAAGCATCTATTCACTGTGCCATTAACACTACCTTTGGAGTTACATTTCAAAGTTGTTTTATAACACAATAATGTTATTTGATTCTATGAAACGCACATGAAGGAATCTGGGTCTGTTCTTGATTTGTGGTATTTGTTTAGTCTGGCAGAGATTTGTTTTTCCATTAATTGGAAAAACACAATATAAACTTCACTTGTAAACTCAAACATGATGGAAATAAAATGAAAAAGGGACAGAAAGAAGAACTTATTTTGTCTGCTCCTTTTAAAAAAATCAGAAAATCAATCGATAAAAAAGAAAAATACAAAGCATTCTGCCGATTTGGTATGCAATGAGAGAAGATTGGGAAAGAAAGAAACAAAATTTTACAATTACAACATCAACCAGTGAGAAATGAATATCCTATCTCAGGGATGAGTAGTTATTATTAATACTAGACAGATTTGTAATCATTGATTATACTGTTTTTAATGTAGTTTTTAAAACTTGATATTGTTGTAGCAATATGAGCCAGTCAAAGAGACCTTTGGTTGAATTTTTATGATTTAAGGTCAGAAATTGTGGACTGTCTGAATCCCTCCCTATTTCCTAACCCCTAAAAAGACTATAGTTCGAGACTATCTAGTATCCTGGATTTTAATGCAATTTAGACAAACGCTCCCTATTTTCTTTCTAAAACGGCAAATTTGATGTCACTCATTTCCAGAAGGAAAAAAAAATTAAAAATATTAACATTTTACAAAGACTACTTACGTGTTTTGTCGAAAACTTTAATGTTTGTTCAACTTTCGACACATACTGTCTGGGGTCGCTGCAGCAAATCAGCTTTCACTGATTTGCATGGGTGGTTTGATGGAGAGTTTTATGCCAGATGTCCTTTCTGACATGACCCCTATTTTATCTGGGCTGGGGGACTGCCGCAGGGAGACCCAAGACTCCCATTTTAAATCGATACAACTTATTCACTTGTCATATCGATATATTGAATCGATTTTTTTCCTTGAACCCCTAGTGAAGAGTCTTGTCTATGGATTAAGGAGTAATTTTTATTTTTTCAAAGGACAAAAAATTCTAGTATCAATGTACACTAGTTCTTAACAGAGACTTCTGGGAAATTTCTAGAGCACTGGATTTTGGAATTGTATATTCGGACACCCCTAAAAAATGTCAAACTAACTGAGGAATGGTGAGGGAATTCAGACACAAGCTTCCAAACCTGCAGCAGCTGGCCTCTGACCCGACATTTGGTCTTTGTCTCCGCAGTTCCCCTTCGAGGACAACATGTTCCAGTCGCTCTTCTACCCGGTCCAGAGCAGGTTCCTGGACACGGTCAACACGCTGTGCGGACGCCTCCCCCAGGTCTTCCTCAAGCAGATAGGGAAGACCATGAAGAGCGCTTTTGAGAGGAAGGTGGTGCGCCACGCCAGACCTCAAAGTTAACAGCCAAAGAACTTGTTGCCCCATGCTGTGCATTTGAAGCAGACGGAATCTGTGAAGAAGCGTGAACTCTACGGTGTCACTGTGGTGTCGATTTAGAAATAAAAATAAACCAAAAAAAAAAAAAGTTTATGTTAAGAAAAATGCTCATCTCAAGCATTTCAAAGAAACTAAAATGAACATTTTTAAGGAATTGTTTGGAAGCAGACCTTGGACAGTTCACTAAATGGTGAACATCTTAGCATCACCGTGAAATGTGAACAAACCACCACTGTCAGTATTAAATGTTTTTATGTGAAGTATTTGAAAGCACTTTTTAAAAAAAAAAGTTCTCTTTTTTTTAGACCGTGAGACTTTGCCTGACCGAGTCGAACAGAATGTGCAAGATGTTGGAGTGAAGCTTAAACGCCATATTGATGTTGATGTGTGCCATGTTTACCATACAAAAGAAATGCATTTGTGTGTGGGGGTGTGAGAGCTTGTGATATGAATCTGTGCTGTTAATGACCTACATGCGTCACATGGAAAAGTTTGTGCAGTCTACATATGTTTTCAGATTAAAAGTTATGCAATAAACTGAATTACTGTGTGTCCTTTTTTTTTTTGCCATAACCTTTTAACCCTTTTATCCTGGGAAGGGGGTGGAGTCTTAAGCTCATGTCAATCTTTTATAATAAAGACCCACTCTGACAAAAATTGTGCACTATTTTTAACATGTTCTTCTGGCATTGTTTTGATAATAAAAGATGATGCATTTTTGAGTATGTCTTTGTTCAAATCGTGAAGGAAACGGGTGAAAAATACTTCCGATGCACCCTCTTGTAGACGACTAGTTCCATGTACGTCTTTGTTTTCCTCGTCCAAGTTGGTTCAAAAATGTATGTCTGGATAGTACCATATTTGTTGCACCGATAATGTTAGGTTGGTTGGGGGGAGGGGGCTGTAAGCGAGCAGGAGAGCGAGTAAACTGAGAGCTCTCAGTAACAAAAATTTGAATTGGGCGGGGTTGCTCCGCCCCAACGGTCCCGCCCACAACTCAGGCAAATTTCTAATAATAGCGATCAACACTTATTTTCTTTTAGTTGTGGTATCGGAATGAAATACATTGATTAAAATATTTTGGGTATCTTTTGCTTCTCGTCTCTATGGAGAATGAAAAAACTCAATGTGTTTTCTGGCATAGACATGATACATCTGATTGGTTGACTTACTGAGACGAAAAAAAAAATTAATCACCTAGAGGCAAATTTAGGAAAAAAGTACATTTCCTGTCAGTATGCTCCCCTTTACATCTGTCCCTTTTTTTCTCAGCATGTTTTCATTTGAGTTTACAGTTAAATCACTAATATCTTTATGCCATTTATGAATTACTAATATGAAACTTAACTAAAAATGTCATTCTCTTCAACTGGTTCAAACTACAGGGCTGACAGAAACCCCTCTTCTCATTGGGGTAGTTTCAGCGATAAAAAAGAAGAAACAACTTATTTGTGATGGAAAATAAAGGCTGCATTCTCAGGAATGCTTTTAACTTAAATAAAAAAAATGATCAGAGTGGGTCTTTTAGCTTTTATTTTGGTTTATATAAGCAGCTGTAAAGAACATAGCTAAGCCAATTCAGTTGTGGGCATTGACTGTATATAAGAATGGTTGTGGGTCATTTATGTATTTATTTTATTATTATTTTGGTTTGTTTTGTTTTTAACTTCTTGTCTAAAGTTTTTTTTTTAGGTTTACATTACACTCTCCATTGCGAGCTGTGACCTCACGGCGCCATGTTTAATTAGCCCCTCCCCTCCTCCTCTTCGACTAGCTTAGCATCGGCTAGCCGCCATCCTGCCGTTGACACCCGCAGCACTGACAGAGGCGACGACGTGATGGAAATTGACTCGATTCAAGAGGCGCTCAGAGGTCGTTTTCTCCTCCTTACTTAACACCAAACTGACGAAAAATATCTGATAAATATCTACCCCAGATTACACTTTTTTTCTATTTTAAAGAAAGCGATAAATGAAGTGGGTTGTAGGTTACGAGCTAGTGTCAACCGATGCTAACTTGTTAGCTAGTGCTGTCTTCGAAACGCTTAGCTCTCTTTTGAATTTTATTTCTTTTTTTTTTTGTAAGAAATAACTCTAAATATGATATATTTCTTATAGTTTGTATTCCTTTGTTTTGTTCCCCACCTCATCATGATATCAGACGAATTCCCCGGCTAACGCCTCATGCTTTTAAAGACAACTACCGGCTTTCCCCGTTTAGGCTAACTTAGCATCGATAGCTACGATAAGCTACTGTTACATCTAAGCTAACCTTACACTTAACGTAAAGAAGGATTTATTTTTCCTCAGAGTGAGTTAACATAGTTGCTAAGCGTTGACCAGGTTAAACTTGACCACCACAAAATAGTTAAATCCTACGTTGTCCGCTGCTAACTGTAGTGTTTCGAGCTAGGCTAAATCGAAACCTCTTCGTGTTTTAGCCAATTTGTCAAATTGTTTCTGCAGATTTTGAGAAGAATTCCAAAAAGGAACCATCCCCTGTTCTGGAAGAGTTTCTGTGCCATGTTGCCAAAACTGGACAGACCATGTAAGTGTCGTTTTCTTTTGCTTTCTGCTACATCTTCTAAACTCTTCGGTTTAAGCCTTCCCATTGATGCTCGGCTCTCTTTCACAGGAAATTCTTACTAAGATTTTTACTTATGGTTTTGCACATGCAAGTTCTGGACAACATAGTTTCAATTGGGACAGAAAAATGATCTGTCAGGGATGAACACTTCTTAAGTAAAATTCATGGTACTTGAATTTCTTTTTGTTTGCAGCCTGGTTTCAGGTCCCTCTCAGCTTCTATAGAGAAGGCAGGTGAACTCTGGTTTAGTTCTCAGTCTGAAGTCCATGTAGATAGCGGTTTATGGTCCGGTTTCTGTAGTGACATCCCACAGAAAACGCAGCCTTTACTGTGTCTGCACTCATCAGCGCTGCAAGATTTTTAAATATTTTTTTAAAGAAACGTAAAAAAAAAAAATGTTCCCGTTGTCTTTGGATTTACTCCTGTTATTGTTAGTGTTCTCCACCTCTGGATTTTTTCTGGAATTTGGTTTTGGAGATGTTGATCTGCATCCAAACATCAAATATCATGTTCTGTTCTGTGTTTATAAAACTGAACAAATATCGAATGTGTTACACTACTCACATTGAATGTTTACGGTGTTGCTTTACGTGGGACCCTATACACCTGTAACCCAGAGGATGCAGATGGACTTGAAACTCAGTACAAAATTAAAATAAATTGAATTTGTTAAGTTTGTTGCAGATGTTAGCATGACTTTAAAATTTAGTGCAGCTCTCTCTCTAAATGGCATCTTGTTAATCCTACAAAAACCATTAAGAAAACTTTGATTAACAGGTCTAAAATATTTTTAAACAGCCTTTAGTTAGTTGCAAAACCTACTAAAGATGCAAAGAATGAGGTGATGGAAAAGTTTTGCTTAAAAAAATGGATGTTGACTTACTTTTCCCAACCAGTGTGAGTGCACAGAGCTTTTATTTTTTTCAATAACACTGAACAAAAGCATGATCCTGTAGCTCTAACTCTTGACAAAAACCCAAACATTTTAGTGTCAAACAAAATCCTGTTTTGCAGACCCTTTTCTCAGGAAGATATACATTTCTTTGAAGTTAGATTGCAGCATTGGTGTGCATGTAAGCTATTTCATTATATGTAGGAGATGAAAAGAAAAGCCAGCTTAGATCTTGAGAGACAGAATGCTAAACATACAGAGTTCATTCTAGTTAATCTACATCAGGGGTGGGCAAACTATGCCCCAGGGGGCATATGCGGTCTGTTAAACCATTTAATCAAGCCCGCCACACTGGAATGATTTATTTTGATAATCCATATTGTTTTATATTTCCCTGACATTTTGGTGTCTCACCTTAGATGGTGCACCACAAATAAACTGGCTTGTGTTTAGGTGCAGAAAGTTATTTTGAATTTATGTTGTGTTGGAAAATTTGTCATTTTTTTGTATGTTTTTTTTGATTCGGTCATTTTCCAACACAACAAACACAGCGTTTTTCCAAGTGTGTGTTTTTCCCTGAAAGGCATCAACCAATTGGTACAAAAATGGGAACAAAAACCACAGTTTTTACATTAAAAAAAGTATATTTTGTCTAGATTCCATGTTTTCATATGAGGTCGCTTTTTTCAAACGCTTCAATCATCTGATCTGGCCCATCTGTGAAGTTTTAGAACCCTTTATGGCCCACCAGTCAAAAAGTTTGCCCACCCCTACATGTTAGCTTGATGCTACGTTTAGAGAGGCGGGAGAGTAAAATTGTTGGTAAATGTGAAACATTTCTCCTGATATTTCTGTTTGTAAAGTCTTGGTCACATGCAGCCATAGAGTTTTTTATTTTTGGAGGGGGGTTGTCTGACCTGTTAGGGGTCGTAGACTGGAGCAGCTGCATCTTAAAGGGATGCGCATGTGTGTCTTGCAGTTCGTTTGAGGCTCATACTGCCACCGTAAAGTTCAACTATATATATATATATATATATATATATATTTTTTTTTCTTTTGTAAAATTGCTTCCAGCTGCCTTTTGATTATGATTACACAGTTTTTAGCCAAAATCAAAAAGCCTTTGTCTATTTTAGACATATTTTCAGCAGGAATTCACTGGAAATTTACCTCTGGGTTGTGGGCGGGACTGTTGGTGCGGAAGTTAGCTCTGCTCATTTCCCATGAGCCAATCCTTAACACGCTCTCCCGCCAGCAACAAGCTCCTCACAAGCCCAAGCTAACATTAGCATAGCAAAAACAAATTGCGATCAATATTGGAGCTATGCAGGTGCATAGTTCTGAGCCAGATTGCAGCTCAGATGAGGAAAAATGTTAATGGATCTATTTGTCTGGCAGTGGAGAATTGTGAGCAAATGCTGCGTGCAACAGGTGTGTAGGTGATGCATAAGTGCCTGTTAAACTTCCACACAGACTACACTCTGATTGTATAATTTCCTAATTTTTACCAGTTGGGCTCCACATAAGGACCACACTCTAATGAGGTCCATAGGATTTGAGGGGGATCTATATAACATGCCAGCGACTAACCTACTTGACCCTTACGTGTTGTATTCGTGTTGTGTTAAGTGTTCACTATGACTTGTCGTCTGCTGCATGCCCCTAGAAACATGTACATGAATGCAGCTTTGACACAAATATGAAACTATAATCCAAAAAATGTCACTTATTAAATAAATGTTGATATTTGATGCATTTGATTAGAGAAACATTTTCTATTGGACCAAACTTTTTTGTTGGTTTATCAAGTCAATGTGTTTTCAATTATTTATACACAAAAAAAACGAGTTCAGAGCTGAAAGCAGCAGGCAGTGATAAAAGATTCAGAACCGAGTAGCTGTTGCTTTTTTGTTACAAAAAAGATAAAGATGGATCAGGACTTAATTGGAGCAGTACTTAAGCGTTTTCCTGTTTTTATCAAACTCTCTAGGGTTCAATGGTCTCAGTTCAAGAACTACTTCCTGTTCAAGCTGGAGAAGGTGATGGACGACTTCAGAGCGTCGGCGCCCGAACAGAGAGGTGCCGCCAACCCCAACGTGGAGTTGGTTCCCTTCGAAGACATGAAGGAGAGGATCCTGAAGATTGTGAGCGGCTACAATGGGTGAGTGGACGCTCTAGTCAAACTGGACGAAGAGTTTCTGATCAATAGTCATCTGTTCTCTGAGGATAAAATCAATGTTAAGGAAAGAATCTCATTCTTGGTTATGAGTTGGGATTATCTGATTTGATCACGTGAGCAGTGTATTGATCAAATTCCCCCACGCTCTTGGACGTACTCGTATAGTTTTTAGAATCAACATGAATGAGTTGATGTCAACATGGAGAAAAGAGTTTTTTCATATTAAACTTACACACATTACTGACGTAAAGTTTTGCATAACAGCACAAAACAACTTTTGTCCACAAAAGAATCCGCTGGTTTACATTAATTATGTAAATACATCACTATTATAAAGTGTTGCATATCATCGCAAGCCTGTTTTTCTCCACATAAGAATCTGCTGCTATTACATTAATTGGCTAAATATGTATTTTTTTTCATAATAGTAAAAAAATATCAACACTGCAGGCAAAAGTCCTGTTTTAAGTAGTTAAAAAAAACCTGTAAATTTAGAAATGACAGAAATCTCATGCTGCTTTCACATCCAACACAACTTATGCATAGAGCTGGGAAATAAACCGATAACTAGGGTTGCACGATAATATCGGTTACCGATAATTATTGGCCAATAATTTACGTTATGACGTCACGCAGATAATTCCAATAAGAGAAAAAATTGCAGATAAAATTGACAGATAATTAAACACTCACTCAGTATTTACTTGTGTTACAACTTGTCTGCTCACCCCAAAAGTTTCAGCCTTATCGGCACTGTTTAACAATGCTAGCATAGCGGCCCGACAACAGCGCAGACACAGCATCCACCACTTTGTTTGATGTGACTTATGAAGACGGAGCATCTCTCCATCTCTCTTACTGCTTCACAAGCTGCACTTTGCCATGGAGGGGGCTGTTCTCACGGCACAAGCTCACACACACACCTCCACACACAAACGGACACACACCCATTCCTGTGCTGGCACACGGACAACAAACGCACACGCATGGCAGAGCTGGCGCCAGCAAAAACGTCTGAAGTGTAGCTGAATTCATCCAAAGTAGATACACATGCACATGCTGTCTCAGATGTAACAGAAAGAGCGGGAACAGCAGTAACCTGTCCAAATACAGAGCTAAATACACCAGATTCTAGCAGAGAGATGCACTTGATTCTAATCTGTTATAATCCAATCTTATGCCAAAGTTTATGAAAAGTTCCTTTTTATGAGCATCCATTTATTTTGCACGTCAGTTTAAAGCAAAGCAGTAATTTTTGCACTTTGAGATTAAAGTATTTCTTTTGCGCACCATTTTATCGGGCATTATTTGTATTGAAAAAATGTCCTTGTTTCAATGCTGCTTAACATAAAGTTTTAACATTTGTTCTGACCATTGAAATGCACTTTCTCTATTTACACGTGTTTGTATTACCTGTTGTTTAATTTATGTGCAGGTTAAACTAGTTCTGCAAATTTGTTGGAATACATAAGAGCTATATACTCCTACTTTGTACTTTCAAATTGTTTCTCTCTCAATTATTTCAAAAAATATTGGTTGATTAGAGGCTGGAAAATATCTGATAGTGGTTGTAAAAAGTCATAGTCGTGCATTACTAACGATAACGATATTTATCCTGATAGAACGTTCCCTTGATAGGAAATGAGTCTATCGCAATAGACTTTTATTTTGAAGGGTCCGAAAAATACTCACCAGTTTTTCTCTTTGGTGAGTAAAAGTTAGAGGGTTAGTCACCACATTGCGAGTAAATGTGTGCATCAAATTAGTTATATTTATGAGCTCTTCTTGTGGTGAATTTCTTTTGTCCTCTCCTCCATCCCCGTCTGAGGACTCCTTTTTATTGTCTCAGCACAAATAAGAAAAATATCACAAATTCATGGAGAAATTACTTAGTAAAAAGGATTACTGGCGGTGGTTAAAACTGATTAGTGGAAATCCTTATGAAGAAAAACAGTTTGCCGAAAGACAATTGAACATGGCTCAATGGGGATCATTGCAATCGAATATGAGTGCATGTAGAGCAAGAAACGGCAAACTTCTGCTGTTTGTTTCAATGTCCTTATACATATAGTCCTAAATTAAATTAGTAGAAACCCTGTTGACACAAAACATCAAAGATCTGTTTTGCCGTTGAATTAACACACATTGCTGTAAGTAATTTGATCGCATATCAGTGTTTTTGACGCGGTCTGATACTCACTTATGCTCAAATGGCGCAGAAGGACCTGTCATGGAGGCTGTCATTTAAGCTGGACGCCCCGACACATGAATGGCGTTCGGTGTGAACGTAGCTTGATCAGGACGCCTCTGACGGAACTAAAATGCTTGAACATTCTGAACAGAATCAAGCTGAACCGTGTGAATGTCTTCATGCCCCTCCCCCTCCAACGACTGTTTGTCTGAACTCCAGGATCCCGTTCACCATTCAGCGGCTGTGCGAGCTGCTCACAGAACCCAAGAGGAACTACACGGGAACAGACAAGTTCCTGCGGGGGGTGGAGAAGGTGAGACCCCAAACAACCGGAGGACGTGCCCTTCCTTTCTGAAGCTTTGAATGGGATTTTAACACTTTCTGCATTTCTGTGTCCTGTTCAGAACGTGATGGTGGTGAGCTGCGTCCATCCAACATCAGAGTAAGTGCTAACCCGGTGCAGAGACGGCGTGCAGCAGACGGCGTGCTCGACCTTCTGACTTTGCTTGTGTTTTCAGGAAGAACGGCAGCACTTCTGTGAACCGGATGAACGGAGTGATGGTTCCCGGGACCACGTCTGCTTTCACAGAGAGGTCGGTCCAAAAAAACATTCCACTAACCGTCCTATTTGTCCGTTGGTTGCTAACCTTCTCCTGATTCTGTCAGGAAAGTGAATGGGCCGGGAACGCCGCGGCCCCTCTGCAGACCAAAGGTGTCCCTCGCCAACACAGTAGCATCTAATGGTCTGCCGGACAGCACAGACAACAAAGACCTCAACACAGAGCAGGAGGGCAGCAGAGACAGCAGGTACAGCAGGATGCAGCACAGCGCCCCCTGCTGCCCAGACCGTGCTCTGATCTCCCTGTCTTTGATAGCGAGGCCTCGCCCTCAGACGGATCCCCGGAGAGCGCCGTGAAGAACAAACACTCGGACGATGAAGAAGAGGAGGAGGAGGACATGGAGGCCGAACACCAGGAGGTGAAGAGACTCAAGTTCAGCAAGGAGGAGGATGACGAAGAGGAGGAGGAAGAGGAGGAGACGGAGGCGCCCAGGCCTTCGGACAGCTCCTGCGCCTCCCAGGAGGCGGAAGCCATGGTCCAGCTGAAGGACGAGCACAGAGAGGACAGCGAAGCCTCCAGCTCTGCCGCCGCCTCCTCCGACGACCAGGGTGAGCAGTACACCTGTTCTCAACTGTTTCCATGACGACCACCTGCTGTCTGCTAAACAAATAAACTCACCAGAAAAGTTTAACTTGAGTGAATTCAACGGAGGAGTGAAAATGGCCAAACTTTACCAGCCAATTTACCAAAAATTAACAGTATGTTCAACACGTTCATTGCACACTGTCAACAAATGTTCTATTTTCAAACTTCTGTCATGTATGAAACACACCGAACTATAAGTCCTGTGAAGCTCAGCAAGAGTCGAAGACAAGTCTGTGAGTCAGACTTTAAAGGGTAACCAAACAGAGGAGTTGGAGCTGACTCCACCCACAGCCCAAATGTGAAAATCCAGTCTGAGGGGTGTGGCTGGAGAACGGGACTGTTAGCATTACTGAAGCTGCAGATCATGATGTGAGACTTTAATGGTTTGACCAATCATGCAATTCAAATGTAATACCTCCTTTCAACCTGAAGGGGGCAGCACACAGACGGGTTTTGACTATATTTTCAAGAATTACGTTTTTTTTTAATTTGTCAAAAACTGGTGATGACCAACAGACAATACTTTTAAAGCCCCATTTCTAGAGGTCAGCAACCAAAACAAGTTGATTTAGGGTTTGTTTACCCTTTAACTACATTTACAGTAACTCTGACTCTTAGCGTATTCACAATACCTGTAATTCCCAAACTTGTTGTAAAATAACAGACTTATGTCTCTAAAATAAATTTTACTGTGACTATGGCCAACCGTGTTTGTAGAATGTAAAAAAAAAAAAAAAACTGTGTGGCACTGCTGCATGTTAGCCATGTTAGCTGCGCTAGTCACATTAGCTGCGTCAGAACATTCACAATCCCTGTAACTCCCAATAACAGACTGATA
The DNA here is from genome assembly GCF_002922805.2 of Oryzias melastigma. Lineage (NCBI taxonomy): Eukaryota > Metazoa > Chordata > Actinopteri > Beloniformes > Adrianichthyidae > Oryzias > Oryzias melastigma. The sequence goes on along the minus strand of NC_050516.1, from coordinate 12,532,979 downwards.
CAGCTAGAATAAACATTACTGTGTCTATTTCATCAGATTCTGATCATTTATTCTTGTTATGTAAGATTCCCATGAATCCTTTTCTGCAGTGCAGAATATGATCTTTGATCCATAAATAAAGCTTCAGGCTCACAATTACGTTAAAATCTCAAACGGAAAGAAAGTTGCTCATATTTTTTGTTCAATGGGTTAATCAGTTTGGTGCTGCTGAGAGTTTTTTCTAAACCACTTCCTTCCTCTTCCAGAACCATCCAGCAGCACGCCGGCGGAGATGAACGCCAGCTCGGCCGAAGAGGAGCGGGCCGAGCGGGAGGTTCCGTGTGGCTCTGAGGAGGAGGCCAGCGACATGGATCAGACGGAGCAACAGGCTCCAGCAGGCGAGCCGGAGCCCGACAGGGACGGGGGGGAGAGCGGCAGCGACCCGGTCAGCAGCAGCAGCAGCTGCAGCTCTGAGGAAGCGGCAGAGACGGCCGCCTCTCCCTCCAGCAGTACGCCTGAACCTCCAACAGAGGGCGCCACAAGCAGCTCCATCTCTGACACTGGGACCACTGAGGAGCCCATGGAGCAGGACTAGACTGACCCCCCTCCCTCCTGCAGCCGCGTACGACCACAAACCAGCTCGTCCTCCAACCCCGCCTTACTGTCACTGCGGACGACGGCAGGAGCACCTCAAGGCACGGACGCCGGCCCCCCTCTGGACACTCCCATGTTTGCATTTCTTCCCCTCAGTGAGTGCGCTTCTTTTCTTTCAGGTGAAGTGACGGGTCTGTTCTACCGACAAACTTTGTTCATAAAACACGTTCAAACCCACCCAGGATTTTCTTCTTTTTCTTCCCTCAATCGTATTCTTTGCAATAATACACTACCCCTGAAATCAGACCAGTCGTCCTCTGTAAAATTCTCTTCTTTTGGATGCATCAAACCATAATTTATGATCATTTTTCCAAGTCATTTTTGGTTCTGACAGTTGTAGTTTCCTAAACCAGCCGCTAGTACAAAGACCAGCGTCTTCTTTGTATGGTGATGTCACCGCGTGCGTCCATCTCCAGTCGCAGACCCTGGTTCCGGTTCTACAGCCATTTCTGCAGTTGTACTTTTTGATATTTAGGATTTTCAATTTCTGTAAAGTAGATTTTTGTAGATTGTAATACGGTATGTGTTCACTGCCTTTGTGAAACCATATATAATTGTATAATTTCTGTGTATACTCTGAATGCTTCGATGCGGTATTCAGAAACGGCAATAAATGTTAACATTTTTATGAGTGCGTGTTTTCCTTCACTGACTCAGATCTGTTTCTGTTTCCACACTGGATTCCAGTTTCAGATTATTTCTCTGCACCTGTAGCAAACATGCTCAGAAAAAGTGGGATTTTCTTCCAAAAACGTAAACGTTTTGTTCATCTCTGCCTCTTTGTTTTCTACGAAGGGCGGACCATAAAAGACGGGAATATCCATGAGAATAATTTAAAATTGAGAATTTTTGTGATGTTTGATTTCTCTGAACTGTCTGCAACAAACGAGACCTAAATGTAGCATTTTAATATGGAAAAAGATACATATACTGTTTGAAATTACAACTTTAAAGCATTCATTTACAACTGTATACCCTGAAATTGTACAAAAGAAAAATTAATCAACTTATCCCCAAAAAAGTGGCTTCTTAAAATTTACTATGTTGTTCTCTCAAAATTTTGATTTTTTTCAAAATTTGACAAGTTGTGCAAAATTTTGGCTTTTCACAAATAATTTAATCCACTTTATCCTTGTAAAATGTTATTTTTTTATTTGCTTTTTTATTTGCGTAAAGTTGACTTTTTAAGAATTATTTTATTATATTCTTGTAAGATTGTCATTTTTTTAT
>NC_050516.1:12461681-12531016 GCF_002922805.2 Oryzias melastigma | reverse complement strand
GCATTCAGATAGTCCGATATGATACAGGATGTCTTAAGGAAGTCGTGAACTTCTGTCAAAAGTTAGAACCTATTTCATATTTAGAAAAGAAAGGCTATTTTCTCTTTATGTTTATGGCTTATTTAGGTTTTTTTTTTATGTGTATTTACATTCATCAGGGAAAATAGACTCCTATTGGGTTGTAATTAGTGATAAATTGTCCCCAATCTTTAAGTGCTAAAGGTTACCAACCCTTGCTCTACACAAAGTCACAGGGTCCTAGTAAAGCGGAATTAACCATTGTGGTAAAATAACCCAAATTGTGATGACCACACATGTGGATGCAAAGTCTGTTCTAAATTTAATATATATATATATATATATATATATATATATATATGCAGTAATCTTATATGTTTTTTGTTTAAATGCCAGAAATGTTCTCTGCCTCCTAAATTTAAAAGTGAGTTTATGTCACCACTAATAAAAATAATCGAGGAATTACTTTTGTATTTTGCTTCTTAAAAAGTTAATTTATACTTAGCAATGAGCAGAAAAGAGTCACATATTGTATCTTCATGTGTTTAACTAGCCAGAATGCGGCTGCTCCTCACCCTTTCATTTTTTTGTTTTTTTTACATGTCCAAGTTCAGGTTTCATCCCAAACTGTTTCAGGTTGGTCAGGGTTTGGGTTGGAATGTAATGACTAAAAATTAAGAATATCCAGAAAAAGACCCACTAGCAAAACATTAAATGTTACTTTTTAGTTCTTGAGTTTTTGGTAGTTGTTGAGAGATTTTGTAGTGATTTATGGATGAAGTCCTTTTTAATTCATGGTAGTGCCAACCATTTGATTATGGAGGAGAAATGAACAATTGCTGTTTGTGCCTGATTAGAATTATACAACACCAAGTCTTTCTCATAGATCATAACAAAAGTGTGAAAGAGAAGTCTGGAAACAAGATTTACAACAAGCTTCTGCCTAATGTAGGTGGCGCGGCGGCTAGTTTCAGATAGCGATAGTCCAATGTCAGCACCATTGACTAGATGCCAAGGCGGCACACATTAAAAAAAAAAAAAATTAAAATTAGGGAGTGGAATGTGGGGTCTTGCATTCTTTCCTTTTGGCCAGGTAACCCAACCTGGTACATAAATGAAAACAGTGTCCAACCAAGCTCTCAACAAGCACTGGAGCCAGGTCTGTTAGAGAGGAACTAAAGTATATCATATATGGCACACGCTTTCAGCATCAAAATGGAAAAACATTTTACACTCATCTTTCAGTCAGCCTGTTTTACTTTTTTTAGAGATGTCATTCCTAGAGAAGCAGGGACTTACACACCGACCCAGACTGATAGATGACTACTTCATATCATGAAGAGAGGGCTTCATCACTGTGAGACACTTCAATGCCAATCTCAGATCAAGAGTTATAGATCCCTTTAGCATCTTGTATTCACAAAACAGAAAAATAATTTAAAATAGAAACTACCCACCCTATAGCTGTAACCATTGCTACTGTATTGGATACCGTATTTTTCGGACTATAAGTCGCACCGGAGTATAAGTCGCAGGGGCCAAAAAATGCATAATGAAGAAGAAAAAACCATACATAAGTCGCACTGGAGTATAAGTCGCATTTTTTTCAAGTAATTTATTTTACAAACTGGTTGAAAAAAACGATATTACATCATCCTGGAAGGTAAGTTATAACATTCATGAGTGAATAGAAAACAGGCTGAATATGTGTTAACACATATTCACATATTAGCATCATGGAAAAAAATGAAAAGGTGTAGCATTTATATAACATAACAGTTTTATTTAACTATAGCCTCAAGAACTCATCAACTTTGTATCTTTATTGTAATTAATTGCACGCAATCTCACTCCATATCACTAAATCCATTAAATTCTTTGTCCTCTGTGTCACGTCTGAATAACTAAAGTAAATAAAGTAATTGCATAGATCACCATAAGAGGGCACTCTAGACTTACGGTCCATATCTCATCATTAAAAATTCGTATATAAGTCGCACTGGAGTATAAGTCGCAGGGACATTCAATCTATGAAAAAAAACGCGACTTATAGTCCGGAAAATACGGTAGTTTCAAAGTGCCATCACAGCGCATGAATTTTTGGATAAAGATGTCCAGGATCAATTGTAGGTCAGTGAATCGGATCGTTCAAAAGGCATGTCGGCTATGAACTGTACCACAAATTATGATATGAATAGAATAGTTGTTGAAAGGAATCGTCACACCCCTACACATCATGACTCACTGTAATGCTCTTCTTTGTTTTGTTGTGTGCGCTCTTACAAAAAGTAATCCATTAATTCTGGTTTTGCATTTTGTCATCGATTCAGCGATATATCGTGATACTTCATTTGGTGACACTTGTATTGATTTAAAATACAGACATGGTGATATTTAATTAATTATTTATTTCCTACTTTTGTTGTCCTCTCAAACCCTGACTGTTTGTTAGCAGCATAGCCAACTGAGCCTCTTTGAGCTTTATTATACCGTGACCAGCTTGTGGTAAATGCTCAGTCAGCCTCACGTTTTTTGTCTGTATGAGACATATAAAACTGCGGATTGCAATACAGTTGCTTAACATTATGATCTTTTGATAAAATTAATTTTACTGTCTCATTACACTGAATTAATAATCAGGTATAATAAAAAATTGCTTTAGTATAGACTTAGGTATTGTGATACATATTGTGTACATATTGTAACACCAGACTCCTGCCAATATACACCCCTAATCTTAATGCAACGGCCTTTTTCCAGGGCGTTACTGGCAGGTGGCAGATGGACCTTCCTCCTCACTCACCATTGGAACAGACAATGTTGCGCTGGGCTCCTACAACATGGAAGTTGTCATCTACCATTGCAGAGGAAGAGACAGGTTCATCCCTCTTGGCTATGCATCTACAGTCTTCAGCATCACAGGTGGCTGAGCTTTTACTGATGGAAAATCCTTCTAAAACTTATTTTATTTTAACTCCTCGATGTCTCCTCTTTGTTGCACTTTTATCAGACCAGGTCCCTTTCAGCTTGTCGCTCGCTCAAGTCAATGACGTGAATCAAAACGACCAGAACTTCATCCAGAACCAAGCCATTGCGTTCACAGCCACACTCCACGACCCCAGCCAGTACCTGAGCAACGCAGACATCAGTTTCACCTGGGACTTTGGCGACAACAGTGGAACTCTGATCTCCAGAGAGCGCACAGTCACACACACATACCTCTCAGTAGGAACCTTCAAACCTCAGGTCATCCTGATGGCAACCATCCCCAACACCTGTGGAAACCCAACTGCTGGTGAGACTCCACAACCGCCTCTTAAGCCTCTTCGCAACAGCGATTTTGCTCATTTGCTTCCTACTATTCTTGCAGTTGCTCCTGTTGATGCGTCTGCTGCCCCTGCTGTGGTGGTCATGGCCTCCACCGCTGCTGCTGTTCCAGCTGCACCGGCTGAGGGAGGGGACGCCATCGCACTGGACGTTCCTTCCTCCGATGCCACTCCACTCGCTGCCTCTGCGCAGCCCGCTGACGCAGCTGCAAACGCAGACGATGAACAAGCAGCTGCTGAAACCGATACTGCCACTGCAGCGGCTGCTGAAGCAGAAGCTGCAGCTGCCGAAGCGGAGACAGATGGTGTGGAAGTTAATGCAGATGAGGCAGATGCTGCAGCTGTGGATGTCGCTGCCGAGGAAGGAGATGCAGCAGCTACGGTGGTAGCCACTGTTGCTCCTGTCGCACCAGCCGCAGAAGAAGCGGTAAATGAGGAAACAGCCGTTGAAGATAATACTGTGGTGGCAGCTGCTTCAGCAGCACCTGCCGCAGAAGGAGAAACTGAAGTGGAAGCTGCCACAGTTGCTGCGGTTGCAGACACAGCTGCAGTACAAGAAGCTGATGTAACGGCTGCGGCTGCTGAAGAAACGGCTGCTGAAGCAACGGCTGCGGCTGCTGAAGAAACGGCTGCGGCTGCTGAAGCAACGGCTGCTGCTGTTGACGAAACAGCGGCTGCTGCTGATGCCACAGAGGCTGTCCAGGCTGAAACTGAAGCCCCCGTTGACAATGTTGTGGCTCTCGCTGCCACAGAGGCCACGGTGGTTGAAGAGGCAGAAGCAGCTGATGCCGAAGCTGAAGTGGTGGAAACTGTTAACGCGGTTGCAGCCACTGCAGCAGCTGCAGGTGTATATTTTGCTTAAATTCAAATGATGGTTCCTTAAAGAGAAGTTCCACGTGTTTTAACGCTTGTTGTTGTCCTTGGTGGGATGCAGAAGCTGAGGTTGTTCCAGCCGAGGGTGAAGTTCAGGCGGAAGTGGAAGCAGATCCGGCACAAGTTGCCCTCGTTTTGGTCAAAAGACAAGCCCCTGAGCTGGCAGCTGACTGCACAGTCTACCGTTATGGATCTCTGGCTACATCTGTTGATGTTGCCCGTAAGTTCTGCCTAAAATGGTCTTTGCTTGCCTAACTAAAAAAAGCAACGATTAAACCTATTTCGATCCTGTTTTTCAACCCACAGAGGGGATTGAAAGTGTGGAGATCGTTCAGGTGTCCAGTGTTGTGTCCATGGCCACCGCTTTGGATCAGAATGCTGTGGATGTCACCATTAGCTGTCAGGGAAGGTCAGCACCATTTAAAAGACATAAAAAAACATTTTTATTTAACTTACTTTTAGATAGCAATTACACTTTACTGAGAAAGTATATAAAAACAAGATAAAATTTTAAATAAAACAACATTAGGGCACATTTTTTATTATTTGTCGGAAAAGTCAGCCAAAGTCTCAGCATAAAATTATTGCTATATCCAAAGTCCATCACTACTAACTCTTAAAACTAGCGTGAAGCCCAATAAGGCAATTGTTTTTGTGATACAGGTCTATATAAATTGAACTGAATTAAAACACTATAGTGCAGGACAATCCAGTGCCCTGGATTTTAAAGTCCCTCTCCGATCATCTGATGTTCTATTTTAAAAGCGCTCCCAGTGGTCTTTTAATTGTGATTATGTCGTTTTTAGCCAAAATAATTTAAAAAATCTGTTGTTTTCTCAGACATAGTGGACAGGACCATTAGTGCAGATCAACCCCGCCCCCTTTTCCCTCCCATTTACTGAAAGCTCTCTAAAAGTCCTCCAGCTAGCTAACAGTCCCTCACATCCCCAGATGTAACAAAAATGGGGAGCAATATTTTAGCTATCCAGCAAGTAAAACAAAGATGTGCATAGATCTAGTTGTCTACAAGTGGATAGATCAGAAATGGAGCGGAGCAGGGAGGTTGTGGCCCGCTGATTGTAATCTCTACATCACAAATGGGCTCTTTTTAAAACAGATTGTTTTTGTCTGCTCCTGATTCACAACAATTTGAATAAAGATATATTCAGAAATGCAATTTTAAGCTTAATGTTTTTCATCAGAAAAGTTCCACAAGAACATGTTAAAAACATAAAAAAAAAAAGATTTTCTCCAGGGTGGGTCTTACTGTGCTTACTATGTTTTCATTTCTCTATTTTTTTACACTAAATATTATGTCACCTATTTACTAAAGTAAAAGCATAATACATTTGAACATTTTATGAAGGGTATTTATGAATCTACTGCATTTTGATGATGACATTTGGATGATTTATAAAAACTAAATTTAAACACATTTTTTTAAATTGACAAATCATTCATAAGCAATACATTTTAGTCTATATTCGCCAGTCTATTTAGCATCAATGCACACTAATTTTTCACCAAGACTTTCAAAGAATTTTGGAATTGTAGACTCAGTGAAAATGGTGAATGCTCAATAAAGTGTAACAAATAGTGAGTAATGAGCAAATTCCAACACAACCTATAATTATTTTTAGGTGAAAACATCTTTTCTTTCATCCATCCTTTCTTTCAGTCTGCCAAGTGAAGTCTGCACTGTAGTTTCGGATGCTGACTGTATCACACCCGTACAAACCATCTGCAATGCCGCCTCGCCCTCCCCTGACTGCCAGCTCATCCTTCGTCAGTTCTTCAACGACACCGGAGTGTTCTGCCTCAATGTCTCACTCACCAATGACGTCAGTCTTGCCATGACAAGTGCCAGAGTTAATGTTGCAGTTGGTGAGTGAATAAAACTTATTAAAGTGTTACTTCCATTTATTTTTGTCTGAACTGTTAAATGTAAACCCATTTCAGCCTCCGGTGGTTCTCCAGCTGGAACTGCAGCCACGGTTTTGGGGGTCATGGTCCTCGCCTGTGTGGTTTGTTGCGTTGGCTTAATGTACAGGTGAGAGGAACTCATATGTGACCTTAAAATATGGAAAAATGTCTTCCACAAAAACAAAAAAATGTAGATTTGTATACGTTGCATCAATTCTCTTGATCTAAAGTTACTGATTGTGTTCATGTTTAGAAAAATTGACTACTTACCTAGAACTGCACAGTTTATTCCCTTGATGGAGGAAATTTAGCTCCATCTATGAATGGTCATGTTTTTGCTTTAATGCATAAACTAAATTAAGGTAAGTTTGGAGTAGAAGTGGTGTGATGAATATATATTAATATGTAATATATTCCCTACATCCCCAAAGCTGCCGCCGGATTTTTTTTTAAATCGTTGGCGTGGTTATGAATGTAGACAGTGGCTGTCAGGCGTTGGAGATGACGCCATTACAGATCAAGCAACAGCTGGGTGGCCACAGGGTGGTGGCGGCCGGATCACTGGCCGGCAGCAGCTCTGATTGGACGATGTGTATATGTATCTGGACGATGGTCATCCATAGGAAATGCCACCGGCTGCCTGGTAACTTGAGGGTAAAACGAACATTTCAAACTCAGATTTTGACCATAATCTTATCAATCTACAGATTGTTAGACAACATTCGTCCCAAGAAAGCACAATGTTCTGTCTTCTTTTTATTCTTATCAGCATCAACTGCAATTCGTCAATACTCAGGTCTCGGAGTCACTGTGGAGCTAGCAACGCCATGATGAGTTTAGTGCAGCCTCCATGCCGTCTCCCGATTTGCCTGATTGACTTCTGGTCATCACCTGGTTCCCGGCCCATGTCAACAGCCCTCCTCGAGTGCATGTGCTGCTACCGAGTGATTTCTAACAATCGGATGGTGGCGGTGGGATGGCAGCACAGGGGCAGGGGGGTGGCAGGGGGGTGGACGTCTGAAATCAGACAATTTTAGGGACCTTGGAGACCCTCCTATCAGTCAATTATTGCACCGTTGCCACCCGCCTGTCACTGGACGACCTCCAAATGTCTCTGAGCAGCCACTGATTGATGTCAAAAAATGGTCCAGTTTCCATAAAATTATCCTCTTCTTAAAAACTTTGCAGCCAACTGCCAAATTTGCTAAAAAACTTGCATTTAGGTCACCACGCTGTGGCATTTTGGGATATGTGACCATAGCCTAAAAGCTTGGCTGTAAAGAGACCAACCAACCGCCACCTCAAAGACTGAGAGATGAGCAAAAGTTTTGCATGTTCGTTCCACACTCTGGTCATAGATTATCTTTCATAGATAAGGTCATTTTTTTGGAGTGTTAAAGATCTTACTTTTTGTTAAAGATTACAATATTGCACATAGAAATAATTTTGCGTCATTTGACTTGGTTAATTTTGAACCATCTCTTTTTTTTTTTGAACAGGCGCTTTAAGCAGTACCAGCCGCTGAGTGAAGGCCACGAAGCCGGCAGCAGTGGTAGTTTTGGAGTAACATCAGTGCCTTTGCTGCTGTGGAACCTGCTGAGTCGGCAGTCACCGGGAGAAAGCCGCCCACTGCTTCAGGGAAGGATTGTGTGAAAATCCCCAACATTTCATCGACAGCATCCACTAACACATCTGCTTTCTTCACTTTGTCTGTAGTGAGACCACTCTCTGAGCCATAACCCCGAACCATATAAGATGAGTGATCCCTTTTATGTCAAAACCAGAAGTTATTACTGAATTAGAGAGAAAAATATTATTTATTTTGTGCTATACTGATTCTAGGGCAATAACATATCTTCTTATTTCGCTTCTACTAAACTCTTAGGATAGACTTTTTTCACATCATTTTTTCACATTTTGATTAAATTTGTTGCAGAGCAGTATCCCTTTTGCTACACTGTAAAACTAATAAAATCGACTTTTCTCACCATTTGTTTCTCAGTAGTCTTTTTGATTATTTTTCTCTTGTTTTTGGTCAAATAAATCACTTGCATGAAGGACATTTTCAACTGTTATGGGCCAAGTGGGACACAGTGAGGCAGTGCAGCAGCAGGCAGAAGAGTTGCATACAAAGACATAAGTAAGAGAAATTCAGAAAGATTTCTGTTGTGCTAAAAAGAAAAACTTAAAGACTCCTTAGATTCATCAAGATGCTCAACAATTCTGTTTTTGACCTTCAAGGACACTATAGAGTTGGCATAAATTCCAAAAGGGTGTACATTTTTTCTTTTTCATAATATTTATATGTTGTCTTTTTAAAGGTAAAAGTGGATGTAGGTTATGTTTCTTAACTGAAGTGTTGCTCATAAGTTTTGTAATTGTTTACACAATTGAATAGCAAAAACTTTTGTCACGAACAAGAAACTGGATTTGCTACAAAGCTGCATTTGTTGTTAAACAAAATATACCAGGGATCTCAGTGCCAATATTTTATCACTAGTAATCTTCAAACTTAAAAATATTGGTTTATAAAAAGAAATAAAACAAAAAAAGCAGTTCCTTTATCAATAACGCAGAAGAGGTAGTTTATCCAGCCTATAACCAGGGAAGGACTTACCATCAGGCAAAGATAGGCAGTTGCCTGGGGCCCCTGACACTTAGAAAATTTCTAACCTTCTTAAACATAAAAATAAATAAAAAACGAATTTCATAACTCATTTGAATTTAATTTAGTGATAAAAAAACAAATCAGTGAAATGGCATAAGATATCTCACATAAACACGTTTCATCCTCCCCCATCCCTCTGCAGCAATGGAATATTCCGTCAACAGCAAGTTACAGAAACTTGGAAAAGATTGTTTTTTTTTAACTGGACATGTAAGGGGTATGTGTTGGCAGTGAAAATGATCTTCATTACACTGGTCATTACACTGTTAATACAGTTAAAGAATAAACTGTTTCACACAAAACAACAAAAAACCATGTGCAGGAATAAAGACAAAATAGGAAAAAGAAGAACAGAATCAACTCAATAAGAAGTTAAAGAAAGTCAAGAATGAAGAAAATGGGCAGAAAAGAAGAGAAAAAGCAAAACAAGAACCAGAAATTTTGAGAATATTTCTTTATTTTGTATTGACTCCACTCCACAGGCTACTGTTTTTAAGTATTTTGTTTTTTGCCTTCTTCAGTGAAACTTGAGAAAAAATAAAAATGTTAATTAAAACACAAATAAAAACATAAAAGCCTCATTTGTTCCTACCGAAAAATTGTGTCGAAAACAAATTAGTCTATTAAAAAATTCAATGTTTTTTCCAAGTAAAAATAATGTGTATGAAATTCTTGTCTTTGATATTTAAATTTGATTTCAGCTTTTAGATGTTTATCAAAACATTTGATGCTGTCTAAAAGTGGCCCACTAAAGAAGATATATGACAAACATTTTACCTTTTAGGAAAGGATTTAAAAAGATTAATTAACAGCTGCAGAAGGCCCCATGTTATTGTTCTCCTGGGGGCCCCAAACTGGTAAGTCCACCACTGCTTATAAACATTTAGTTTACAATATTGATAAAGCAGTGAGCTGAAATCGCCAAAGCTTTTTTTCTTTACAACTTTTTCTCTATGGCACAGTGTGAATGCACAAACCAAGGCAACCTGACTGACTAGCTGTTCAGCAGGCTGTGCAATGACCACCAACTCATTATTTCAGCTCTATCGCCCTCTTGTGGCCAGCTTGCCTTACTGCAGGTTAAGATTTTCTGATATAAATTCACAATATCTTCTGCAGGAAAGGATCCAAATCAAAATAAAGTCATTTCAGGGAGATCCAAGGAAGTAAAAGGCTTACAAATTCTTGCTTGAAAAGACAATAAACTTTCAAAAAGTTCAAGATCAACATTATATATTAACAAAAGACAACCATAAATGATTTCTTAAAAAAAATCATGTCAGTTTAATAAAATTTGCAAAAAAAGAAACAATATTCTCTGAAGTATTCATGTAATAATTCAAAAAGGGTTAAATATCTTAAAAAAAGTTAAAAGTACACATAATTTTTTTTTTTTCCAAAACAAAATTTATGATTAACAAGTTTTACTTCCTCGTTTTGACACTAGTAAAGGTGAAAAAACGTTTTCATAAATGTTGGTTAAAATAATACTGAAACACTCAACATCAAAGCTAAATTCACACAAAAAATAAAAATTAACACGAGCAACAAGATAACTTTTAGCATCAGTACATATAGTGAGAAAATATTTAGCTATAGTCAAGCTCTATACAAATAAACCGTAATTTATAAAACTTATTAAACAAACTTATTATTCTCATATATTAAATCAATAATTTTACAGTACTCTGATGTTGCTTCAGTAATATTTCTTGTCAATAGCATAAAAGAAACAAACATTTATTTTTATATTTTTCTGTTGCTGTGCCTTCTTAAAAATAAAGTTTTTTTTCTCCTATTATTAAAGGTTTTATAATTTGAGATCTATTGACCAAAATAATTTTTGAAGCCATTTTTGCTACAAACTATAAAATATAACGGAAATAGTTTGTTTTTTCTTTTTTTTCTTTAATCTAATGTGTTGCCTCATCAGCATGCAGCTCATATCAGCATGTTCTTCGCCTGCATGTACTTTTAGTCTTCGTGGACATCCATCCAACAGCGCAGAGCTCCATTACAGTAATTGCTAAACACGAGCCATCAATCATGATCCACCATTAACATGTCTCATGGCCACATGTAACCAATGGTGTTCAGCCATCTTTGTTCCCTCTTGACTCTACAGCCAGGCTTAACAGCTCTACAGGGAGGACATCTTTTTTTACACCCGATCTCTGTGTCAGATTGAATAGTCTGGGATCTGTAAATAGCTCACTGCTGCAAAAAACTCTCCACTGTTAGAGCTGCCGTCCAGCACTAAGATAAATGTATTTTATGAATTACTTTATTAATAGGACTGTGCAGAGTAATACAGGACATGAGTCATGGAGGTGATTAAACCACCGCAGTCATACGGCTTCTATTCATTTAAAACTACCTCATGTTTGCCTCTCAGTACAGCAGAACTTAATTCACCATCATGTATGCTCTACAAAACCCTGCAGAAAGATGCAAGATCATCTCCATTGTACGTGATGAAATGAACACGTGTATCCAAACAGGAAAAAGCAAGTTGCTTACTAGCACAAAAAGAAGCAAGTTTTATAAATATGAATCTGCTCCATCATATCATTTTATTGCATGTTTATTTATTTGGTGAAAGCAAAAGTAAAAGTGAATTAATGAATAATGTGTATTTATATGGTGGTTCACAACACCATCAGGTTAAATCAAGCAAAATACACATTTTAAATCAAATTAAGAGCAAGAATTAAAAATGACTGAATAAAATCACAAACTGCAATAAAATACACGAAAGGCAGTTAAAAAAATAATAATTTATTAAAAAACTTATTTGCCACTAGATATAGTTTTAGTTCATAGGGTGGTTTTCATGTCTTTTTTATTAAAAAAATGTAAGGTCATAAAGATGTTTTAGACTCATCCAACCAAGAAACTTTTATTTTAAATCCACGCTCAAGCTGTCCATGTATTGCATTTTTGGCTTTAAGAAAGTGGGACCCCAGGAAGAATAGCTGCTGGCGTATCCATTAACCAAGGGGGATCCTTAATAAAATAACAAACAAACAAACTTCCATCTGAGACAATTTCAGAAAACAATTTAAATAGCTTAAAAATGAAATATTTCTATTACAGGGAGGGATTTTACTCAATATTTAAGCCTACAACAGCACAGATTTTGTTTTGATGAAAAATATACAACTGGTGGTGTTGATAAATACTTATCGTATCATGAACATTTCCAACTATCTCCTTGTTCAACCACTTTGTCAAACAATTGAAAGTTAGTCCATCTACAGTGCAAAAGCTCAAAAACATGCACCAGTGTCTGGATATATCATCTTACTTTAATTTAAATAAAAAGCATAATTTGGTATTTATCAAAACCTGCTTTACATAAACAAAAAATAGAAATTTTAGCCAAATTTTAAAATAACATTTAATAGCTGATTTTTTATAATCATTAAAAATGCATTAAAATCAGTCATCAGTCAAACATAAAATTACTTTTCTGAATTTGTTCTACTCTAGTGTTTTAAATGGGTTCTATTTTCTTTCCAAGTGATTATTTTTTTTCTAAACAGCATTTTTTTCCAGGATTCAAGTTAAAAATAAATCTACTTTCTTTACGTTTGCCTTAAGTTAGAATGATGTCCATAACAAAGGACAATTTAAAACATAATTGTTTTTAAAAACCATGTGGTGGTCCAATGTTCTCTCAGTGACCACACCCAGTCCATAATCATGTCAGAGGAGTAGCATGTCGAAAAGAGAATGCACACGTTTTCTTCTCTGCTTTTCCACATTACTGGGATGTTTAAATTGATTTTTGTATAGGAAATTTGATGCATGATACTTCTGGGAAATGTCTAAGAGTCAGAAAGTTCTTCTGGCTGAAGGGTGGTGCTATTGACTCACACTTAGATTAACATTTTTTGTCTTCATGGCATTCTTATGCATAAATAGAAACCATAAAACGTTGATTTTTAAATGCTAAACCCAGCGAAAAGACTGCAGGCAAAGAATAGAAAGTGAGCCTGTTTGTGTAGAAACGGTCATGCAGGATGAGTCAGGAAGGGGGGTGGGGGGTGGAAAGAGAGTTATTGACCATGAAGCAAGTTTATTAGATTACAGTTCTGTGTCCAACAGACCATTTCTTACCCAGAGATCCAGACCTTGGCTATGACAATCATGCCGATTTAGCAGGAGTTTCAGCTCTCTGTGTGCATGCTGCAGGACAGAACCAGGAACTGAGCTGTGGAAGCTGCATCAAAAAGAGGAAATACTGTTGAATTTATTGGAAAATTGGATGAGCTTCAATCAAGTCTCTGACTTCAAAGTGACAAGTATACGAGATACAGAAGCGATAAAATTGATGAGAAAAGATAAAACTATCGTGGGCCGCTTTGCAAACTGCCACACCCAGTCAGAACAGAGCATGCTCTGTATTACATCATCTTCATGCAGTAATTGTATCCTGTCTGCCTTCTCAGACTGCATGTGTTAGAAACAAAATGCTTTTATTTTGTAGTTCCCAAAGACGAATTTCCTTATTTGCTTCTTGTCCTCGTTGACCCCTTCACAGTTCACTTTTTTCTTTAATCTACTTTTAAGCTTCTTTTAATCATCTACTTTAAAATAAATAAGACATCTATATTAGCTGCATAAAAAAACACTGGTGAACCGCTAAAAGACAACTCTAATGTGAAAAATAATTGATGCAAAATTTAAAGTTTCAGCTTTTACTTTTATTTTGAGGGAAGTATAATGTAATCTTGTGTCAAAACATCCAAATGATTGTCAAAAATACCAAAAACCAAGAGAAACGTTTAAGTTATAAAGTTACATCATGAGTCTGAGCTGCACTAAAACCTAAATCCTGAGCAAAAATTGCACATTATCTATGACCGTTGAGTCTGAAGATAACTAAAATCATCAATTTGGATCTCAAGCGTGACAAACTTGTGTCACCTGCCCCAAAAGTCTGTTCCAAACCCACATGTTCAAATGGATTAATGAGACAGTCTGACCGGGATTACTGGACGTGGTGCATTTCCAAAGGGATAAAATAACTGCAGAGTCATGGCTCTGCTCCAGACGCCCTGAATATCAATAAAGTATTCCATTACTGTGAAAGGGGAGATGGACAGAGAGGCCGGGGAGACAAATGGACCAGGAAAGGATTAAATCAATGGATCCATGGGATCTGGGTTTTTTTTTTTTAAATGAAGCTTTTATTCAAAAGTGAGCTTTCTTACAAGAGTTTGTGTACATGAAATGAAGGTAAGTTTTTATTGAAGTGAGAAAAACTGCAAAAACCAAAAAAGTATTTTGAGTTAGCAGAGGTGACTTCCTGCCAAGTGCGCAGGTTAAAAGATGAGACGAGACGGTGAATGTCCACAGATCAGCAGGGTCCTTCTCTCAGGGAGTGGCCAGAGCTTGATGAATGATTGAGAAAGGAAGTCTTCATGAGGGTGGGGTGAGGAAATGTGAGGAGGAGGGAGGAGGTGATGCTGATGGAGCCTGAACCCTATAAAAAGCCTCCGAGCTCCTCTGTCGGCTGTCCTGTTGCTTCACGAGCATCTCCAAGCCTCCAGCTCTTCATCCTCCTGCAGGGACAAAGCCAGAACAACCATGAGCCATTCCTCTCTACACTCCTCCACCTCCTACAGGCGCACCTTTGGAAGCCCCCACCCCGTGTCAATGTCCTCCTACACCCCCGTGTCCTCCCGAATGCCCATGTCCGGGGGACACTACATGCGCTCGGTGTCCCCTGCGGTGGCGTCCCGCTCCACCACTTACCACCAACAGCGCCCGCGCCCCAGCCCCCAGCCCCCTCGCCTCTCATATGACAAGGTGGACTTCACCCTGGCCGAGGCCGTCAACCAGGAGTTCCTGGCCACCCGCAGCAACGAGAAAGCCGAGCTGCAGGAGCTGAACGACCGCTTTGCCAGCTTCATTGAGAAGGTCCGGTACCTGGAGCAGCAGAACGGAGCTCTGCAGCTGGAGCTGAACCAGTTCAAGGGCCAGCAGCAGCACGGCCAGCCCAACCGGGCCACCGAGCTCTTCCAGGAGGAGCTGAGGGAGCTGAAGCGCCAGATGGAAGCGATCGGCAAAGAGAGGGACCAGTACCAGTTGGAGAGGGACAACCTGGCAGAAGATCTGGCGCTTCTCAAGCAGAGGTTGGTATGACAGTGACAAAAATGCTCTTCTGTTGCATGAAAGTTCTTCATGTCAGTTGCATGTTTTTCGTCATGTCGTCGTATCTGACTGCCAGAAGTATCTCTGCATAGTAGACTGAAGATCTGCCTCTGATGGGGAGTCAGGGCGTGGCACAGGAGCTGCAGAAGGATGCTGCACAGCTTAAACGATCCCCTCACGAGAGATGTAGAGATGCGCTCTTTAAGTGACTGGCAGAAAACGTTAACACAGTGATAGTTCATGCAGAACAATAAACAAACAGAAAAAACATGGAGGGATGCTCGCAGTAAAACCAGGATAGAGGCACCGGCCGTTGGGTGGGGCCGGCTGAGGACAGTTGAGGTAAAGTAAAGGACACAGGGCCAAAGGAAAGGGGGGTGTGGGTATGATGCGTAGAGAAAATAGCATCTGGAAAAATCAATGTGGGTCAGTGACTCCATTAGGTGTGTTTTTAATGTCCCTCTGCTCTGATGGGATGGTGCCAGAAAGCCCATTAGGACAAAAGGGTCCTCTGTAACGCGGTATGAATTAAAGATGAGGCAGCAGGGCCCACTAATCTATTTTATGTCTGGATCGGGTGGGACCTCAGTCTGACTGAGCACATTTCAACTTGTGTCGTAAAAAAAAAGCAAACTCACATCTTTCAATATTTGATTACCTCTAAAAGGAATCGTGAGTTTGCAAATTCATTAAATCAACTATAAAAATAACATCTGAAAGGAGACACTGCTGATCCCACAGGAGTCCTCTCCCAAAACCCTTTAAAGGGGCAATGAATTAACAGATTGATTCTGAAAGCTTTCTGCCAGATGATGCCCTGCTGCAGCATTTTCCAAAAGGGAGTAAAAAGAAAACTCTTCCTTTTTGACTTATTAGTGGCCACACAGAATCAGAGTGCTATAACTTATTTGTATTTTGTCTTCTTTCAGGTTAGAGGAAGAAACCCAGAAGAGAATGGATGCTGAGAACAACCTGGTCGCCTTCCGCAAGGTAAATCCTCTCTTTCTACGTTCTCTAATAACAGATCAGATTTTATTGATGAAGCCCAATTCTGACAGAATTTATCTTAGAATATTCAGGATAATTTTTTACATTTTATTTTCATGTTTGAACAGGATGTGGACGATGCTACTCTGTCACGTTTGGAGCTGGAGAGGAAGATTGAATCTCTCATGGATGAGATTGAGTTCCTAAAGAAGCTCCACGATGAAGTATGTGACAGCACTTTGAAATGAGAAAGTCATTTGTCAAAATATTTAATATTTAATATTTTATTCAGACTCCAAATTGTGTAATCCTTCTCCTTCCTAGATGAAACTTTAATTCACATTTTTAAAAATAGAGAGATAGATTCATCATCTCTTGTCTGACGTTATTAGGAAATCCAGGATGTACAAGTTAGTGTCCAGACTCAGCAGCTGAAAATGGAGGTGGACAGCAGCTCCAGACCCGACCTGACTGGTGCCCTCAGGGACATCAGGGCCCAGTATGAGACCATCGCTTTGAAGAACATGCAAGAGTCCGAGGATTGGTACAAGTCTAAGGTAAGTTAGTAAAAAACAAACTGTTAGGATAAGAGATTTTTTTAAGCTCCTTTCTTTATTTTTATCTCTTGTTTATGCAGTTTGTTGACTTGACTGAGTCTGCAAAGCGCAACACTGATGCACTGAGGCAGGCCAAGCAGGACGCCAACGAGTCCAGGAGGCAGATCCAGTCTCTGAACTGTGAAATCGATGCACTGAAGAACACAGTGAGACCCTTTTTTATTTATCACTAAAAGGTCTTCTTAACAGTATGTGCTTAAATCTGCAAACTGGAATAATATATTTTTCTTTTTTCTCAGAATGAGGCTCTGATCAGGCAGATGCGTGAAATGGAAGACCAGTTCGGCATTGAGGTTGGAAACTACCAGGACAATATAGGCAGGCTGGAGGACGAAATCCGCCACCTGAAGGAGGAGATGGCTCGCCACCTTCGGGAGTACCAGGACCTCCTCAACGTCAAGATGGCCCTGGACATTGAAATCGCCACTTACCGCAAACTGCTGGAGGGAGAGGAGAGCAGGTGGGAAATTACAATTAGTTCCCACATTTTAAACAGAAAAAAACATTTATTCAGTATTTAAAACCTAAAAAATGATCTACACTGTAAAAAAGTATTTTAAATGTTATATAAATAAAAAAAACAGAAGTTCACTGTAAAAAAATCTGTTGCTTTTAGTGATATTTTGGTTTAAAAAAATTGTTTTTACGATTCTTCTGTAGTAATATTCCTAATGGTTACTGTAAAATTAAATGCATTTACGTTTATAGTTAAATTTAATGATTACTTGTTGTGTTTTTGACAAAAAATTATAGTAGGCCTATAATCAATATCTTCTTGTATTTTTTAAATATATATAGATTATTTCATGTTTTCAAAAATATTAGTACGGATATATATATACATGTCTTTGACTTACAGTGTACAATGAATCAATACGTATTTGTTTCTATGCTGAAAAATATTTGTTTTGAACATTCATAATTTTAAGGAAGTTCCCCATTAATTAAAATGTAATTTTCCTTTTTCTGATTGTGCTCGTTGACTCTTTGATAATTCAATTTTATTAAATCTACAAACACTTTTTTACAGTGTGATTCTAAAGCCCAGATGATGCTGTTTCTTAAGCATTTTATGCCTATCAGAGCAAACCTCAAATTATCCACACGCATTTTAAATAAATGTCATTATTTTTTTATTCTGACAGGATTTCTGTTCCCATCTTTAACATGGGAATGAGCAATCACCTTGGTGAACGAGGTAAGATATAGATTTCTCGTTACACAAATATGTTAATAAAGTATGTAAGAGTAGGCTACAACTTGCATAAATTGGAGCTGCAGCTATTCACTGTCTTTACCTTCTAATGTTTCTGTTTTAAACTTTTTACACTTTGTGCATTTTTAGCTCAGGGATGCTCAAGATATGATAGTATAGTCTGACTTTGTGTCAAAACTGAAAGCACTAAATCATTTAACCCCTTAACACTGGAGATCCAGTGTTTTAAAAGTGATGATAGTGTGTTTTACTCAACCAAGGCAATAAACAAGAAAAAAAAAATCTGGTTGTTAGTGGCATAGAGTAGAACTTTATTAATCCAGGAAAAAGGAAAAATTAGCTTTTTTTAACATAGCTTGATTAAAAACAGTCTAAATAACACTAAACATAAACTTAAATTAATTTTAAAAAGTAATAACCGGGTTAAATATAAAATTGAAAACAAAAACAATGATAGCAACAAAAAACTCAAAATCAGTTTTATTTAAAGATCTGTACAATTCCATTTAATTAAGACCCTGAAGTTAAATAGTATTAAAAGTAAATAAATAAATACTCATGTCTGCTACCAACAGTGAGTTTAATTTCTAGATGTAAACTATTTGCAGCATTTTTGCAAAGAAAAGTAATTTCTGATTGTCAGCAATTAAACAATTTACATTAGTCTGAATGAAAAAAAGGACGAAAAAAGCAATTACAATGATGTAGCTTAGAAATTTTTTTAAAACTGTCTTTTTCTTTTTTGTTTAAGGCAACATTTCAATTTAAAACTGATTTATTTTTTCCCAAACTACCTCTGAAGGCTGCATGGTGGAATAGTAGTTAGCGCTCTCGCCTTACAGAGAGAGGTTCAAATCCATGCTGGGTTATATTTTTTTGAAGTTTATATGTTCTCCTTGTGCATGCATGGGTTTACCCTGGCTTTCTCTCACAGTCCAACAGTCGCCGGGGTATAAGCTCTTGCAACCCCATGACCCTAAAAGGGATAAGAAAATAAATGGACAGACCTGTCACTCACTCACCTATAGACATAGAAGACATTTCTGTCATGAATATCATCTGTGCTTTAATTATGATCATCACAAAACTCTTCTTCTAATTGGACATTTTACAGATTATGAAAAAACTCCAGACTCCCAGAGCAAAAGGACTGTGGTGATTAAGACTGTGGAGACCAGAGATGGAGAGGTACAAAGATTTGTGCAAACTTGAAAAGAACAAACCATCACAGTTTGAAGGGAAAAAAACTAACATCCTGACCGGTTTGTTCTTGGAATCTAAACTTTTTCCTTCTTGCTTCAACAGGTGGTGAAAGAATCCAAAAGGGAGAAGCAGAGTGACGTGGGAAAGACTGACAAGGATGATTAGAAGAAATCTTGATAATGTGAAGGCCTGTGCCATCATGGAAAAGAAATAAAACACGAAGAAAAAATTCCCCTTTATCTAGTTCTCATTCCTGTTATGTGTTTGTGTAGCAGTATGTCTTAGCATAGGTGCAATTTTGAATCAATAGGAAATAGTTTCCCTTTGGTGCTATGTAAGCCACTTTTTTGGTAAATCTGCGTCGATCACAGGGCTGTGCAAAACTACTTTACTAATGTACCACTTGAGGCCTTTATCTAGAGTGCAATCCTGTGGAATCCTTACATTTATAGCTAGAAGCCGAAAAGGATAGTTGAAATAAAGGATTTTAGTTATTATACCTGCCTGTTACTACCAAACTGTCTGACACTGCCCTTCGGCCAACACATCTACAAATACAGAACAAAATTAGCTTGACGTGTCTACTTTTGTTTTTAGAAGCTTTGCTATTCTCTTCCTGTGCAAATCACTTTAACATCACAGACAGATTACAGAACAACGCAGAAAATTCTGAAAGAAGGACTAATTCAATGTGCAGAATATGCTTTGCAGTGATGTGTGCATCCGACACAACTGTTTGTAAAGATGTACATGCAAATAAAAGGACTTGGAGCAAATACTTGTTGTCTGTATGAATGTTTTTGTCAAATCCAAATTAATAATTATAGACAGTCAGGTCAAAATCTCCATGAAGTCTACGGTGCATGTGACAATGTTTTATTAAAAAAATAAATAAATAAAAAGAAAATAAGTAGAAGAATAATTAAAAAGTTATGGTATAGGCCTACGATTGTAAGTCAAGATAGCACATTTTCCCCTTTTTCTATTTTTTTTTAATATAGATGTAAAGAATTTATTAAATATTTTATTATTTTATTAAGTGGGATCTTTAATTATATTAACAGGAAACATAAAACTTTGTTACTTTATTTTATTTTATTTTATTTTATTTTTAAACTGTTTTTCCAAGCTTTTCTTTTTTGTTTTTGCCCGGTTTTTAAACTTGCAGGAAACATCAAGCCACGACTTTGCAATATTAACGTAAAACCCAGCACTCCTGCGCCATTTATATTTTTAGAATTCTCTAAAATAATCATAAAATCGTCCTAAAAGGACATATACCACATGTTTCGTTACAGTTTTACATACTTTTTAAATCTTTTGCTTTTTAAAATGAAACCTTAAATATTAAACTCGGGGAAAATTGTCAAAGGAAATGACGACAATCCACATCCGCTTTCCAGTTTTTCGCTCACTGTTTTGGCGCGTCTTGTCAGATTTGTGATGCGGTACCTTTTTTATTGTTTACAGTAAGTAAAATGTTGTAAACTCGTTGAACGCTTACGTTTGAGAAAGAACTCGACAAAATATAAAAGCTTGTTTAAATTATTTTCTGTTTGGTCGGTGTTTTTTTAAGTTCTGCTGTCAATTCTGCTTTAAGCTAACTCTTTATTTACGTCTTTAGTTAACATGTTTTCCCTCATCTCATGATGACTCAAAACATTCGGCTACCATCGCTTTTAATCAAGACGTTTAATGTTTTTGTTATACAATTAAAAAATTGTGAAAATATTTTACATTTTGAAATTATGAGCCACGAAAAAAGTCAAGGTGTTGTTTGTAGAGGTTTTTAAAAGAATAAAAAATACAATATTTTGAGTAAAAATTTGCAAAAAATGACTTTTGTCGTTTTTTTCCACGCAGGGTTTGCATGTAACAGCTGGTTGGAGGTAAACGGGGCTAATCAAGATGAATTGTGAAATTTTAGCTACCTGTAGTGCGCTTGGTTACCTGGAGGGAGACAATTATCACAAGGAAAGTGATTGTTTGGGTGAGTGCTGATCATGGATGCATATTTTTTTTTCATAATTTAAAATACTTTTTTTTTTGGTTAATTATATCAGCCATTTTTTAACACATTTCCTTCACCTGTGTGCAGAGAGCGTGAAGGATCTGATCCGGTATTTACGCCATGAAGACGACTCCCGGGATGTCCGGCGGCAGCTGGGGGCTAGCCAGATCCTTCAGAATGACCTCCTCCCTCTTATTGTTCAGTATCGACAAGACAAAGCCTTATTTGATGCATGCATTAGGTATAAACCTCAATAAACTAGAGGTGTAGCGATTCATTTTAGTAATTCAGTTAATATCATAATTTGTGGTTGCTGATAGTATTCACAGTCAATATTGGAACATTTTGAACAATCCAATTCAAAATATTTCACCTAAAATTGATGCAGGACATCTTTAGTAAAAATTCAACCAGTGTGATATAAATACCTGGTACTGGACTGTGCTGGTGAAGTTGTCCATATTCCAGCTATTTCTACAAGAATTAATGGCTGATTCATTCATCCATCATTAGTTTATTTTAGCACCCTTATAATAAATGCAGGAAATGTTTGTTGATCTTTGGATTTCCTTTCAGGCTCATGGTCAACCTGACTCAACCTGCTGTGTTGTGTTTTGGAAAAGTCCCGGATGATCCAGTTTTCACACATCATTTCATGGAAGTGACATCTCATTTACAAGCTTATAAAGAGGTACTGCGATAGTGTTGATGGAGTAGCTCTTCCATAGTTTGATTTAGACTTCACTTCAGGCCAGTATTTATTGTTTTTGTTGTTTTTTTAGGCATTTGCCAGCGAAAGAGTGTTTGGAGTTTTAAGTGAGACGTTGTACAACTTTCTGCAGCTTGTAAGTGTTCTGGATGTATTTTCAAACCTTTAATTTTCTTGTTACATTAAGTTTTTTTGACACATTTATTTATTGTTTAATTACTGTTTCTTCTTTTATCAGGACTGGGAGCAAAGACAGGAAGAAGATAACCTTCTGATTGAGAGGATTTTGCTTTTAGTCAGGAATGTACTTCATGTCCCTGCAGACCCTTGTGAGGAGAAGGTTTGTTGTGCAGAAGAACAAGGTTCTGATAACTTGTATTAGGTTTTATTTAATTCTTTTCATCTTTACGTTCTATTATCTCTTTTTCTCACTGCAGAAGGTGGATGATGACGCCAGTATTCATGACAAGGTTCTGTGGGCCGTTCATATGAGCGGATTTGATGACCTGGTCAAGTTCCTTGCGTCGGCTCAGAGCGAGCAGCAGTGGAGTATGCACGTGTTGGAAATAATATCCCTCATGTTCAGAGATCAGGTTCGGCAGATTGATCTTTTTGCTTTAAGCCAATAGAGTTCGTCTGTTTTTCATTTCACTTCTTTGTATTTCCCAGACTCCAGAACTCCTGGTGAGCGCCGGTCATTCCCGCTCAGCAGAAGAGAAGCAGAGAGACCTGCAGGAACTGGAGGCGCTGAGGCAGAAGGAGAATGCAGAGAAACGCTCGAGAACGTTACAGAGAGGAACCAGGTAAAGACACGGACTTATGTGAAGGCCGAATAAACCCTCAATCCTTTAATGAAAACATTTTTAATAGAGACATTGGTTAGTTAGAAGCAAAAGGTCACCATGAGTCAAACTTTATTTTTTAATGCAGTTTATTGATTTCATTTGTAAATAAAGGATTTTTTTTGTCTCTTTCAGACACTCTCGCTTCGGTGGCTGTTTTGTCGTTCAGGGCTTAAAGGCAATCGGGGACAATGATGTCATTTATCACAGAAGGCTTCACAAAGTGAGTGACCCTCTTTGAGTTTCAGCTCTAACTTCCTTTACAAGCACCAATGTTGGAAAGGCTTTAACTTTAACATATGTTGACCTTTTATTCTGCAGTTTAAAAGTTACACTCATGACGAAGGCAAAGCAGTGAGGCGTGTTCCCAAGAGAAATCAAAGAGCCTTGGAGTGCAAAGACAAACCTCGTTCCGCCTTAAACGTCCGTCTCTTCCTGCGTGAGTTTTGTGTGGATTTCTTGGAGAACTGCTACAATCGACTCATGTATCTCGTTAAGGTCAGTCTTGAGAATCCCCTCCTGAGATCCATGCTCTCTGCACATCACGCTGATTTTGAATTTTTATCATTTTCTCTGCAGGAGAACCTGATCCGAGAGCAGACCCAGCAGCACGATGAGACCTATTACCTGTGGGCGCTCAGCTTCTTCATGGCTTTCAACCGTGGTAACGATTTCCGCGCCGACTTGGTTTCTGAGACCATGTCTATCCGCGCTTTTCATTTCATCGAACGCAACGTCACCAACTACTATGAGATGCTGCTAACGGACCGCAAGGAGGCCACTTCCTGGTCTCGCAGGTGAGATCACCAGACAGGAGCTGAGCTGCAAAATAAAACCTGTAATATTTTTACAATGTTGAGCATTTTCTCTCCTTAGGATGCATTTGGCATTAAAGGCATATCAAGAACTACTGCTAACTGTGAACGAGATGGACCGCTCCCACGACGAAAGCATCCGGCAGAGTTCAAATGTTATTAAAAGTCAGTTTCTGCTGTTGGTTAACAAGCACATTGCAGCAAACAATTTTTACTTAACAAGAACTAATGATCCAGAAACAAGTAGGGTCCACGCAAGCTTTTTAAAAAGAGAAAACAACTTAAAAAAGCTAACTATTTGATAGAATTACATGAAATTAATTTTTATGCAGCCCAATAATACGTATTTTTTGTCAGTTCTAAGCAAACAGTTTGTACTTTTTGAGTTTTTATGTAACTAATTGTAGTTCATTATGAGTACAGAGACAAAAAACTAGTGTATTAATTGGAAATGACTCATATTAGAACAAAATGTGAACAAAATTAGAATATAACCTTTATACAAGTTGGTTCATATCAATAAATCCTCATAAAATCTCAAACTAGATCTTATTCTTAGATCATAAATCTAATGTTTTGTTTCCAAAATAATGAGGGTGAATGCCAATCTAACTGGTCAACATTTATTGAACTTTAAAATAACATCTTACAATTTGAACCACAAATGATGGCGGTTCACATTACCTTCAGATTATGTATAAATTGAATACGCGATCTACTGAATCAATCCTAATAGTTAGTAATTTCATTGGGTCATGCTCTATATCCTAAAGAACAAATATGTTTATTTATGAGTAGGAGTTGTATTTGAATTCAATACTTGGTGAACATTTGAGTATTTTCCAGTCAATTTTAGGACTAATTATTCTACGTTTGATACATGGATATAAACTTTTTTTGTTGTCCTGGGGCCCGTTTCAAGAAGCAGGTTTTGTTGGAACTCTGAGTTCGTGAACTCCAAATTCGGCAAAACTCTGAGTTTTCGGTTCCAGAAAGAGGGATAACTCAAACCCGGGAAAGTGGGCGAAACCAAGCCCGTTCCAAGAAGCAGGTTAAGCTGAACTCAGAATCAATCACTATGGCAACCAAGTCTGTGAACGAAACCTGGTCGGTAGCAGGTTTTCTTCAGGAAACTTAGAGTTCTCTGTGGTCTCCGCCCCTTTTTAAAGAGAAATATGTTCAAATATGAGTTCCTCAGTAACATTTAGAGAACATTCACGTTAGAGACGTCACGTTTTCACCACGCAGAAACCAAAATGACATGTTCATTCATAGAGGATCATGTAGAGAGGAGGCTGATTAATCCAGAGGAAATGTTATTTACGTCGGTAGAGGATTTGGAGGACACGAGTCGACTGACTGGAGTTTACCAATTCATTTTTATTTCAGCGATATTATAAATAGTGAGTTTTTCCAGGGACTCGTTATTAAAAAATACAGTTTTCTTTTCCTTATTTGAAACCCTTAACAATAGGAATTAAGGAATGTCAAACACTGGAGAAGGATGTGAACTTATGCACCGTTCAGCACTACCGTCAGACATTAGCTCAATTAAAAGCAACGCTGCCTCCCACCGCATAGGTAGCGAGTTCGACTCCCGGCTACGGAAAGTTATTTTTACGGTTAAAAAAAATTCGGCGAAATTTTTTTCTAAGTCTTGAGAACTAAATTTAAATAAATACTTTTTTAACATATGCCAGGCAGCTACAGTTTCTTTTTAGCGTGCAGTGATATCTGTGTGTGTAGGTGGGGGGGTTACGATCACGGAGATTACTTATTAGATTGGTAACAGATCAAAAACCACTCCTTACTCAACAAGAGACAAAATAACCTTCCTGACATTATTTATTCATTATTAGAAATGATTCAAATAACTGCAGATATTTTCTCTCTGTTCTACCGCTGCAGCTGTGTTGCTTTTCTTGCAGAAAATGTTCTCTATAATCGCATATGCTTGAAGGAACTTATCAATTTCCGCCACCAGAAGTAGTAAACTCAGATGTTTTTCCCCGTTGCCATGGTGAATCATGCTGTCTTTGCTCCATTGATCGGGGCTTTTAATGGTCGCGACGCTCACACCTGATTCTGGTTCTAACAACTTCAAGTTGATTGAATCAAACATTTTCAGCTGTTCTGGAACCGAAAACCCTGAGTTTGGGAATTTAGAGTCCAGTGACTCTAAGTTCAGGTTCGAACTCTAAATTTGTTGAACCTGCTTCTTGAAACGGGCCCCTGATCATTCATTATTCCTGCTTTGTTTGCTTGAAATAAACCAAATCCAAATATAATTACAGTTTCAACGTTTAGGAATGGAAATAACTCTTAAATTACACTTTTTTAAAGGATATTGACTCGTTTTAATAATAATTTCCTTATTTCCAGATCTTTGCTCTTAACGAGACAAAAAATGTCGACTGCTGATTTTTAGAAAAGCTTGTAGAGAGGTAGTGGAGCAAAGAGAAAGAAAAACACTTTAAAACCTGGTTTAAAGCCTAAAAACAAAGTTTTAAAAAGTTGCTGTGCACACGTTTGTAAGGACATTTTTTATGTTAGAAACTCAATTTAGATTATTTTTTAAAGATATTTAGATTTCATTCTGTCATTCTTCATCCAGGTAACATTTTCTACATGATGGAGTTCAGGGAAATCTTCCTGACCTTGCTGAGAAAATACGATGAAACCAAGCAGCCTCTTACTTACCTCAAAGACCTGGTGGAGACCACACATCTCTTCCTGCGCATGTTGGAACGCTTCTGCAAAGGACGCAAAAACCTGGTTGTGCAGGTCAGTTATTGGGCGGGGATTATCTGTGATCATTCGCTTTCCAATTCTCCCTGAACCGTCTCTCTGTTTTAACTCTACAGAAGAAGCGAGTGAAGCGGAAGAAGTCTCACAATAGAAAAAAGCAGTTGGTTGCAGAAACGAGTTCAGAAGCCCTCGCTGAGACCTGGAAGATTGTGGAGGAAGAGCTGAGGGCTTCAGGGTTTCAGGTTTGTTAATAAACAGCCTCCAGGGGGAGCAAAAGGGAAATATTAGTGGGACGACAATGCTGAAATGAAGGGGATAAACCCAACATTTGAAGCACCTCTTTCTGGCTTCTGCCTGCAGCTGTCGGAGTCCTTAACTGGAAGCATCGTACCTTTTGACGCCGCATCTGAAATTCCCCTGGAGGAGCAGCGTATCGAGGCGATGGTTCGCGTGCAAGACGCTCTGCTGGCTCACACCGGACCAGAAGCTCTGGCGCTGCTGCGAGCTGCCAGGTCAGCAAGTCTGCAGGATCGTCCACACTAACATATGACACAACCAGGGATGAGTGTCCGCTTTACTCTGGAATAAATGTCCTCAAAACAAGTTAAAAAATAATTACATAATACACATATAAATTACATGATGGTTTTTTATTGTTATAAGTGAAAAACCTGCCTATGGTACTAGTAAAATTTCTCTTTGATTTCCTAAACTCCATTTTAATTTTAAAAAAATGCATCTTAAAATTAGCTGCAAACATTGAAAATATGTCTTGAAATAATAGTTTTGCTCAAAAATAGAATCTACATCTTTAAAGTATCTATAATTATTCACTTCATCCCTAAATAAACCAATTTGAGCACTACAACAGTCCAATTATCCTCATTCCCAAATGATAATCATCTTAAAATAATCCTAGAGTTACAAATTTAGAGACCGTCTCAATTATCTGTAAATCAACAATAAAACTTTTAAGCTTTCCCATATCAAGAAAGTCTGAAACAAAACCACTTCCCATCAAAAATAAAAGTTCTGCTAAAACTATTATGTGAAGCAAAAAAAAAAAAAAAGTTTGTTTAGAGATTTTCCCTTGAAAAAATGTTTTCAAGATATTTAAGTTCTTACATCTCCCTGAAAAATGACTAGTAAGTTAGTTTTGTTTGATGTGAAGTTTTGTGTTTTTGCACATAAATGTAGTTCTTAACAGAATTGGCCCAAAAAAAAAGTAAGGGATAAAGCCTGACAAAGTGTTCATTATCATAAATTAACGCAGAGGGGTGATCATATCGGATGATAAACTGTGGGAAAAGATATGTCAATATATTTATTATAGTTTTAATAAGAGGTTGTTGTAAAAAAAATTGATTGCTCAAATTAGAGCACTCTAGACCTTATGTGTATTCCTAATTGTTTTAGATTGAAAAAAATACTCCATAGTTGTGCAAAAGTAAAGGTTGGACGTATGTTATAGTAGAAAAACTTCAAACTGTTTTAGTCTTTTACTGTATCACAAATTTAACTAAAAATACCTCAGAACCAGACATTTCACAGCAAATATTAGGTTAAATTATAAATAGACCAATTAGATTAAATAATTACAGGAAGTGGTTAATTAATTACACAAAAACATTAACTGCATTGACAGCATTTATTTATGGGCTACATCAAAACCCTTCTTGTCTTCCTTGTCTTTAGATTGATTCGTTCTGGGATGACACACAGGAAGCTTTTTTTTGACTGTACAGAGAAATATTACATGGAGATTTAACACGTTCGTCACAGTCAGACCTTCAACTCTTAGAAACAAGTCAGCCTGGGAGCTAAAATATAAAAATAAATAAATAAAAGGTGGATCTAATTCCAAATTCTCCTAATTCTTGCTGTATGATGCTTGCAAGCTTGTTGCAGTTCATCCTTCATCTCCATCAAGTTTCTGCATCGCTTCTCAAGAATATTTTTGTCCTCTGAGTTACTGAGAGCTTTAAATCAATAATTCTGTTTAAAAACAAAAAGAAATCCACATTTGAAATGGACTAGGAATCATTTTAATGAGGAACTTCACAAAAAGCATCAAACATGTTCAGGTTTCAAGGTTTCTGTCCTTGCACGCTCAGGGAGGTGTGGCCTGACGGTAACGTGTTCGGTTCCTCTGATGTTGAGCCCGAAGAAGAACTTGAACTTCTGAAGGAGATCCTCCATGCCAATCTGCCAAGTATGTACATATATGATAGCATGTTCCTCTCTGTATCGGCATCTTTTACTTAGCTTTGAATTTCAGGATCAACCACTGAGACGTTGGTTGAGGAGGAGGATGATGGAGCTGAGTTTGAAGAGGAGGAGTTGGAGTCCATCCAAGTTTCAGAAACAGATTTCAACTTTAAAGATTTTATCAAGAGGTATTAAGAAGTCGTTCTTTTTAGACAAAAGATTCTCGGTTAGTTGGGAAATTCTCAAGAGCTTCTTGGTCTTTCTCCTCAGGTTTGCCAACCCCGGCATCGTGCGTCCGTACCTCTTCATGTTGAGAACATACTCCAAAAACACACCTCACACCAACCACTGCGTTGTTCGGATGCTTCACCGCCTGGCGGTTGACCTCAAAATGGACGCTCTGCTTTTCCAGCTGTCAGTCTTTCACCTTTTCAACAAAATCCTGAGCGACCCAGCTGCTGAGGCCTACAAGGTACGATCACCGCCATAAAAAACCCTCTGCTGTCCAGGATCCTCCGCTGTCAAATCTGCTCTATCATATCTGCGTCTTCACAGGAACTGGTGACCTTTGCCAAGTACGTGCTGAACCGTTTCTTTTCCGTGGTTGCACAAAACAACAAAGCTTTCGTTGAACTGCTCTTCTGGAAGAATGTTGGGGCTGTTCGCGAGATGACTGAAGGCTACAGTAAAGATGGGTGAGTTCTTTTCTTTCTTTAAAATTTGAGCAAACATTCATCAATAGAAGCTTAAACAGTGGTTTCCTTAAATCTGTCAGGGAGGGAAAGAAAGTGGCATGGAGCGAGGAGGATGAAGAGGAGCTGCGTACGCTCTACATGGAGCATCGAGACTCTGACGGTGAGATTTCCTTTTGTTGTTTCCTGTTCCAAACAAACAGTTTAACCTAGATCCTTTTTTCCACTCACTGTGGTTTAGTACCAGACATCGTGGAGACCCTGCTGCCTCTACTGAGCAACAACAGCCGCACCCGGAGGCAGGTGGTGACCCAACTAGTGCGCATGGGCCTTGTGGTCAACGCTAAAGAGCTGAAGAAGCAGAGGTAAGTTGGAAATACTCTAAAAAATGAAAAATACTGTTAAAATACTGCTTAAAGTTGGGATGTAAAAGATACTAGATATGTATCAAAAAATCGATCTGACAATGGGAGTAACAGCAGTATCGGTTTGGGATGTAAAAAATAGATGCATATCTAAAATTGATCGAATGACTACAGTATTGCTTGAAAACCACAAATACCAACAAGATTGTGTTGGTTAAAAGTTATAAAATCAAGAAGTTCATCATCGATTTCTGTCAAACTGCAGTTTCTCTTTCTGTTTAATTTTCTACCGTCTTTTTTTGTACATGCAATGCAAACAAAAAGACGTCCAATCATAAGCCTGCTGTTTCAAAGTCAATACCTGAATACATTTCTCTGTCAAATGCCATGCTTTAATATTTATAGCTTTAAGTACCATATGAGTAAGAAATATCTAGATTGTAGCGTTTTTGGGAGAAGAATCAGACTTTATCGTATCGTCAAAGTTAGTTGAATCCTTTATGTATTGATTCCTGGATCATGTATCGAGATGCGTATCGAATCGTGTGAGAGGGAAAAATACACACCGCTAGTTTAAAGGCCATGGATACAGGGTGTCTACAGATCTTTAAAACGTCTTAAATAAATTTTACGAACGTAGGACCTTAAAAATCACTGAATTGTCTTAAATTCTAATGAAAAGGTAGTTTTTTTCTTGTCAATGTTATGTGACTTACTTTCACTTAAAAAGAAACATTTCAAGGTTGCGTTGGTCGTGGACTGGTGGTAAATCGTTTAACCTCAGCTATCTGATTAGGTCATGCTTGTCGGTGCATAAAAAAAAGAACAAGTATGGATTACTTGTTGAAGTTTAAACTGGAAATCTGGATTGGTTTGCGGAAGACATTTAAATTTGGCATGATGAGGGTAAATGTGATCGAATCGCATGTGCAGAGCAAGAAACGCATCGAGTAATGGAAAGACCGACAGCAGACCGTTAGCTTGTTTGCAAATGATGCAATTTCTGGTATTGCGAAGGACGCGCCACGTCGAACAAAACATGTCTCTGACATCCAAACAATGTGTGGCTCCAAGCCGACTGTCAAGTTGGAGGTGTTGCTCGGTGACGAGCCACAACGATGAACAGGCTGTTAAGGCCAGTTTATACTCCCCACCAATCAGGCATCACATCCAGAATCGGTCTGGTTCATTCTAATGTTGACTGGTTTTGACTGCGTCTGTGCGTGATTGCCGCGATTGTCTCCGCCATTTATATTTAACATGAACGACATCCTCCTAATACACTTATGGCGTCTGCAAACGCGCAGGTACGGAGGAGAAAATTGTGTTCGCCCACTGAACTGAAGCAGGCTATACAAAGACTAAAAATTAAAAATAAGAATAAAAATGCGCAGATATGAGACATTAGACATATCTTTCAAGTAAGGTTGCCACAATCAGTCAACTAAACCATGACTCATCGACTATTATAATAGTCAACGACTGATTTAATAGTCGATTAGTCGTTACTTTATATTATGTGTAGTCAGTATAGTAAAGTTGAAAGTTATAATAGCATTATGCTAGCTTTTTATATTATGTGTAGTCAGTATAGTAAAGTTGAAAGTTATAATAGCATTATGCTAGCTTTTTAGCATTATGCTAGCTAACTATTTTGACATTTATTAAGGTTTTTTTTTGGCTAATTTGGAGTTTAGCTTATATTTTAGCTACATGCTAGCTATTTTGGCTAATTTAGACTTTTTTTTTACAGTTTTTTTAGGCTTTTTTGGAGTGTAGCTAATATTTCAGCTACATGCTAGCTATTTTGGCTAATTTAGGCTTTTTTCAGATTTTATGCTAATGTTTTAGTTTTGCTAATATTTCAGCTACATGCTAGCTGTTTTTGCTAATTTATTATTTTTTCAGTTTTTGAGGCTAATTTGGAGTTTAGCTAATATTTCAGCTGCATGCTAGCTGTTTTGGCTAACTTAAGCTTTTTTTCTGTTTTTAGGCTAATTTCGCATTTAACTAATATTTTAGTTTGCTATCAGCTTCAGCGATTTCAGCTATCAATTTCAGCATCTTCAGCTATCAGCACTAGCATCTTCAGCAGCCAAATTCAGCTCACAACATTCACACTATCATTATCTAGTTTTTAGTTAGTTTGAAGATAATGGTGGTTAAGATGTGTGCTTTGCATCCAGTTTGTGCATGACCCGATTAGTCGACTAATCAGAAAAATAATCTGTGATTATTCGACTATTAAAATAATCGTTTGTGGCACCACTACTTTAAAGTAACCTGCTCTATATTCTATATAGCTCTTTCTGTCTGTGTGTGAAGGCCGGTATTCCTAAAAACTTCTTCAGTAGTTTTTCATCATTTTCATTTTTCTGGACAGTTTTATTTGTCATCCCTCAATTTGGACACAATTGCAATAAAATTCCAGTCGCGGATGACGTCACCAGCAGGTGTCACATTCTGCAGTGGCCGTGCAACCACTGCGATGCGAGCAATTAGAAATCACTTGGAAGTATAAAGTGGCCCTTAGGATAATCTGTTGTTGTTTACTACTTATTTGTTTCCATGTGAAGATGAAGAAAGTTTTTGTTAAAGTTAAGGAAGTTGTAATAATGTTTAAAAACTACATGATTTGTGACTAAGGCAACAAAGTTACACAAACATTACATTAGGATTTTGTAAAATTTCTCTGGAGTAGTTTGCTTACACAAGATCTTCTGATTATTAAAATTTAGAATGACAATGATAGTGTTTGATTTGTAATATCTGAGATGTGCTATACCCTGATTTATCATTTTGCCTTGTTCTGACAGCATGTTTGTTTACTAAACTAGACATGATGTTCATTTTCTTTGTTCATATGATCTTAAATTAGATTTTAAATGAACTGTAGACACCTTTAAATACATTTAATAACAAGTTTTCATGTTTTTCCATACAGGAAAGGGACTGGAATAGTTCTGTGGACAGAGGATCAAGAGGAAGAACTGCAGATGCTCTTTGAAGAATTCAAAGACTCTGATGGTACTAGAGGCTTAATTATATCTGCAAACACACCATTCTCTTACTATATTACACTTCACCTTTCAATTCATCACTGTTTGCTCCCTCTGCCTGGAACTCTATCCAAACTGAACTGAAATTGTCTAATCTTGTTTCATTGGGTGTTTTCAAATCCTTTTTGTGTAACAAAGAAAAAGAATCCCTACAAAACTGCTCCTGTTTCTAACGTTCACGGTAAAAAAGATTTAACCTCACTATCATTGAACTTCATAAATGTCAAGCTGTATATAATCTGTGCACTCCCCAAACTACTGTACTTTGTTATTAACTGTTATATAAAAAAAAAGAAAAAAATCACTGTCACTCTATTGTACCTAAATTTTTATATTGTAAATACCCTAAATTCATATCTGTGCTAATTTGTTATACACTGTAACCATATTTATGAGACGTGTGCTGCCGACCTCTTGGCCAGGTCACCCTTGAAAAAGAGATCCTGATCTCAACAGGTTTTTATCTGGTTAAATAAAGGTTACTACTACTACTACTTTTACATTTTATATGTTATACAGCCGTGTCCCCTCCTGTATAGAATGCTTTCAGTTTGTCAAATTTACATACATCTTCAATCATTCTGTAATCCTGGACTTATTTTTCTATGAAGGTTTAGAGTTTAGCAAGAGCTTAAGCATTTCTGAGAATAGTATATAAAGAGTGTAGTGAGGGTTTTTATAGCCTTAGAACATCTATAGTCCTACTTTGCGAATTTCACTTATAGTGGGTTATATACTATGTACTCCTATACATTTAAAAAAAGAAAGTCTGGCTAATGTTGACCACTGTTCTCTGTTGCTCTTATTTTACAGAAGTCACTATAGTGATTTTAAAAAAATGTCTGTTTTTTTCTCCAGATGTTCTGGGGAACATCATGAAGAAAGTGACAGCCAAGCGTTCTCGTGCACGTGTGGTGGACAAGCTGCTCAGCCTGGGCCTGGTGTCTGAGAGACGAGAGCTTTACAAGAAGAGGCGCAGAGCTCCAGGGAAGAGCTCCGGAGTGGGAATGGTGCTTTTATGCAACACATTTTTCCAGATTTGTTTGAGTTTCAATTAGAAAGAAAATATTGATTCAGTGAAATA
Source organism: Oryzias melastigma (assembly GCF_002922805.2). NCBI lineage: Eukaryota > Metazoa > Chordata > Actinopteri > Beloniformes > Adrianichthyidae > Oryzias > Oryzias melastigma. The sequence continues at coordinate 12,497,490 of NC_050516.1, read as the reverse complement.
TTGCGATATTTCCCTTTGACAATATATTTGGATCGATTGAAAATGCTGCCAAGAATGAATGAATTCCTCTTTGAGCAGCTCTACACTAAAACAACAACATCTCGTGAGAACCATCTTGTGATACAAGTGAACTCACGATTGATGTTGTTTTATAAAAAAAACAAAACACTGATAAAATATTTCGTACATTACTAAAAGAAAAGCACCATCATCAATTTGTTTGCTTAAAAGCAACTTGTTGTGGTGCTTAATTTCCTGACCACAAAATAAAATGTACTTTGCAACTTTATTTATGTAAAAGGTTTAATAATGATCAGATAAAGTTTTTTTTTTGGTCATAATCTTAAAATACATATCGCATCGTGATACATGTATCGTGATACGTATCATATCGTCAGACTCAATGATTAAACTGAAATATTCTCTGCTGCAGACAGAGGAGGAGTTCTTATCTGGACTCACACAAGACTCTCCGGATGATTCTGTGGGAGGACATGATGATGATGAGGAGGAGGAGGATGATTCTGAAGACAGTGAAGAAGATGAAGAGCAAGAGCACAAAAATTCACAAAATGTTGTAAAAAGGAGTCAGAGCTCTCATGTCGGAGTGGACAGAAGAGCGGATGTAGGCGCCATTGTGAACTCTTTGATGCAGGAAGGTGAGAACTAGAACCTGATCTGGAATTTTTCTGATTTTAGAGAAAAATACTCCACATTTATTGAAATACTTTTAAAAAATAACATTGTGGTTGTTTACTTTCACTATAATTGTGTTTTAAGGCATGTCTGGACCATTGCTGTGGATACAGAATTGCCTGAATAAAACAGCAAATGATCGCGAGGACGATGGTAACTCCTCATGTTGTATCTTCAGTCTCTTCCTGTTCTAAAAGATCTTCTTCCTAAAGTGTTCATGTGTTTGTTCTTAATTCTCCAGGCTTGTCTCAGCCCGTTCCTCTCGTCCCGCTGTCTGAGGAAAACGAAGAAGCGATGGAGAACAAAACCTTCCGGAAGCTTCTGGGCAAACTGGGAATGCGAGCTCCTGCAAATGAACAAGTGTGTCATTGCTCATGCTCGTGCACTTTTCAGGGTTTCAGGATTTTTCATGTTTTGGGTTTTTTTTGCTAATGATTAGGAGACCTTCTGGAGGATCTCGGACAAGCTGAGTCCGCTTCAGCTCCGGAGTGCAGCGGCAGCTTTAACTCCAGGAGAGGACAAAGCAGAATGCTCAGAAGGACTGAGCGCATCCAACGCAGAAGAAGATGAAGATGAGAAAGACACTTCAGGAGAACAGAGAGCTCAGGCTCTGAGGGCTCTGCTGCTCGCACGGAAGAGAAAGAACCAGACCAAGGACGCAGGTGTGTGTGAGCGTCTGTCTTATGCTTTACAGAACAAAATAGCACCAACGTCATCCACTACTCAGGTCTATTCTGTAAAAACCGAGAATACTTTCATAATAAAACTGAGTTTTGCTGAATAAAATAATTCCCAGCACATCACATTTAGTTTCGACTCATTTGGTTTTCAACCTTTTTTTTTGTGAAGTTATTCTTTAGAGCTTTTACATCAATAAAGTAAACCCCAAATATAAATATATATATGCAGGGATTTATTTCTCTTTAATTCACTCTGAAACTGACACTGACAAACAGATTAATGATTAAAAAAATGCTTCTTTTTTTTCTCTTAGTCTCTGGAAGAAGAAACCTTTTACCTGAACGCCTGGCAGACTATAAAAATGAAAACCTTAATGAAGGAAAAGTTTGTTTTAATGTTTACCTGCCAGCAGACATTAAATCAGTCTTTATTGATGTAGCACTTTACATATATGGTGACAGAAAATTGCTGTACGCCAAAAATACAAATGAATACTCCACACACACACACTCCCATTAAATGAATGGAAGTAGTCAATGGGCATACGAAAAGAAATGTTAAAAAATGAATTATGATATATATTTTTTAATTAAATCTTTTTCTTGTCCTTGTTCCTTTAGATGCTGCGTCAGATTTGAATTCTGATGAAGACTTGAACAGCGTTACTAAGAGGTAAGATTTACCTTTCAAGATTTTTTTTTATCAGCAAAAACAAAATCCTGCACAGAAACTCTAATCTTCTTAAACTTTCAATCGACCGTCTACAGCAGATCCCAGGAGGAGAAGACCACAACTAAAAGAAGCAGAAGTGGACTTTCAGATGATGAAGATGAGATGGAAAATGGTATTTTGCTTCATCCAGTGTTCATCACAAACAGAATAGATTTTGTTGAAATGTCTTGTTTACTTCTAGGCTATTTTACAGCCTTTTTGAAATGTTTTTTATTAAAGTTACTCTTTTAATTTCCTCCAGAGCTGGACTCCAGCGCCGCAGTGAACATGGACGCAGATGCAGGAGAAGATTCAGACGGGGAAGATATTTCTGCTCCTGTAAAACGACGGCGAAAAATGCTCTTAATAGATGACGAGGATGATGAGGATTAGTGATGGTCTTTAATGGACTGCAAAGAGTCTCTTGTGTCCTCAGCGCCACAAAGCTTTCTGGAATGTTGCAGCTCAGACTGTGACCATTTAGTACCAAAACCTGAAGTAATGAGAGCCAGACAAGTTATATTGATGTCTGCTTTTACTTACGTTTTTTCATATGAGCAGATTATTGTTGTAGTTTTTGTTCTCTATTAGTATTTTCTCTGTCACTTCAATGTAATGTTGAGAAAATGGTGCCTTCTGTGTAAATTGAGTTACTCTGTTTTCTTTATTAAGTGGTTTTATTGTTCTATTTTCTAATATCTTTACTTTGATTCCACAATAAAGTTCAAGCTTCTCTTTGTATTCTCACTAATAAAATGACAGTTGATTAACAACAAAGAAGAAAACCTGATGCATTACCTAATTTGACCACTAGAGGGCATTTTTTTTTCTTCCTGAACAACAAAAACTAAAAATATTGACTTTTGTCTTATAACAGTTTTATTCATGCTGTCATATGTCTCTCTAACAAGTATTTTGAGTGTTTTTCTTTAATAAGTGACTCGTTTATTCTTAAATTATAGGAGACATAAAATCAAAGTAGAAAATAAAAAAAAAATGTATATAAATATATTATTTTCTTTGTTTAGTAGAAGCAAATAAATGTTTTTACCTGTAGGTCATGCATCATGTTCATCTGCAACATTTCTTAAGCTGTGTTGGAAGCTGTTGTCCTCACATCTGGACCACGTTAGTAATTTCCTGTTGCAGCATCTGTGCTTGCCCCCATCCCACATGGCCAAAAGGGGGACTTGACAATCCACAAACGTTGCTTTAAGAAAAACATAGAGCCGCAACATGGGTGAAACCGAAAGACCAACGGTCAAAAACACGTGTTTTATTTATGAAAGACCAAACAGTCTCGCTTGAATTTAAGCTAAATCTTTATGGGACAGCTGGATAATAAACAGAAGTGACTCATTACTGCTTTTCTTCTTTTGAAGAGCAAATCTGGAGGTTTTATTGATTACATGTGAGCACCAGTCATAAAACCTGACACCAAGAAAAATCCCCTCACGTGCATTTAGTTCCAACATGTTGAGTTTCCATTGAAAAACGATCAGATTAGATTGTTTGCGCCGTCATGTCTTCTGTCATTTCATGTTTGTGTGTAGATCCCTGCATTACAACTGTTAGGAAAACAAAAGACTGACTTATTTTGATTCATTTAAAAAGTTTTAAACTAACAGATCCATAATGTACTTTTTTTCCGAGCACCTTTTACTTTAGTATTTTAGAGTTGCAGTTAAATTTTCTAAATGCTGACCTTGAATCAGTAGAGAAATACTAAGGTTCTTAAGGAGTTAAATGTCTATAAACACTAAGTATGTCAATTGATGTTTCCTTTCTTAATGGTAAAGATTGTTTTTTTAAGCCAAGTTGCAAAAGTTGGGCTGAATAATTTCTCTCACTTCCTGGCAAATTCTAATTAAATTTTCCAGTTGATCCAGTTTTGACGGGTGCAGATGATGATTCACTTGTAATAAATCTCTCACATCTTTTTCCACTTATATCTCACCTGGTTAGGGGGCATAATAGTGTTGCAACACAAAAAAAGCATTTTGGGTAGATCACAATCTTCCTTTGATAGTTGAAAAGGAAAACTTTGTTGTGTTTTAAATACACGTTTCTCATATAACTCACTAAAGAAATCCTTAAATTAAAAGTAAAGCAGAATTCATGTAGTAATGACACGAAAAAAGAGCATTCCATGTAAACTGATTTTAAAGCAGCTCATTTTCTTAAAATATTGCTTTTCAGAATGTACCTCATACTGTCTCATAAATATAGTTATATCGATTATTCTCTCCAACAAAGTAAAATGCTAATTTCTAAAATATATTTTTTTCTTGATACACCTGGAAAATTAAACTAAATTAAGCAGAATTACAAAAATAAATAATAATGCTTGTCTTTGTGTTTATAGCGTTACTAATATGATTATCATGTGGTGATTACACTTACTTTAACCAGTATGAATTAAAAAAATTCTACCTGAAGACATATCAAGTGTCAGTAAATCCTTAGTAAAGACTTTTTCCTTGCTTTTATCAAAACCAGTCAATACCAATAAATAAGAATTTACAGCTTATAGACTGTCAGTCAGACAGGCTTGATCTACCCGCATTTTCAAGTTTTTTATTGTTTTTGTTATTGTCCAGGTGCGTTTCATTTTTAAAAACTTGTCTCACTATCTTGTTTTTTGACAAGATTATTTGGCAAAGGTTGGAAATGATCATTTTCTTGCTACAAAATTAACGAGGCGCATGGAGAGGACTGCAACTGTTTTTGTTTCAAAATAATTGTTACTCTGTGCAAGTTGCTGTCCTTGGATTCCATGACTAAACCATTTTGTTTATACTTTCCATATTTGACAAAGGAAATCACACATTTATTTAATATTCTCTAATAACGAACTTTAGTAATTTCTCTAAATGTAAAATAGTTTTAGGGAATCTTTTGCCTGTTTATGACCCTTTGGCATGTCGCTACTTGAGAATTTTTAGAATGTAGTGAGCAGTATTATTCATAGAAGTTAACAGAAATAGGTTATAGTTACAGAGTTTAATTTACTTAAACAATCTCCAAAAAGAAATGTAACCCTCCTTTGAATTATCTTACCACACAAAACTTTTACTGGAGGAAATTGTATCAAGACAATATTAAAACATTCTTTTCCATATTTTTGAAGCTTATTCAACAAAGACATCCTTTAGTATCTTCTTAAAGTGCTATCTTTTTTTTTTGGAACTCTTTATTTATACTTTTTTTTTCTCCAACAATGCAAACACAACATTCCCTAATGACAAGATTTGTTAAACAATGCCTCCACCATAATTAGAGTATATCACAAGACCAGGTTATTCAGACAAAAAAAAAAACAGGTAAATAGATAAATAAATAAATAAATAAATAGATAAATAAAAGCACATCAATAACATAATGAAAAAGAAAAAAAAAACACTTAAAGCAAATCAAAACCCTAAATAGAGTTTAACCATGTGCCATCTTTGGTCAAAAACTTTCATTTTTAGTTGTAAAGATGCTGTCATTTTTTCCATGATGTAAACCTGTTTTACTTTCTGTTTCCATTCATTTACGGATGGTGGTGTAACCTTTTTCCAATTGGCAGTTATAATTTTATATGTATTTGCAAGATGTATACTAAATCAGCATGAAAATTAGGAGGTAAAGCACAGAGTAAAAACAACACATTGGAAGGAATCTTGTTTCACAATTCTCTCTATTTCGTCCTTATTTTTTTTCAATTGTCAATAATTACAGGAAAGTAAAAAAAAAAATGTGTGTATGGTCCCCTATTTTCCCACATTGTCTCCAGCACAAAGCTGCTGCAGGGTCTTTAACAAAAGCAGAAATTACCGATGGAGTGTGAAAAGGCCTCTTTTTTTCTTTCCAATCAAATTCTTTCCACACTTTACTGTTAATGCCTTTGTGGCTCCCCTCACAGTATTTGTCCCACTGTTTATCTTCTATTATTGAATTAGATTCTAATTCCCATTTTTCTTTTATATAAGTATTCTGACTAGCAGCCATTGTGAGTCTCTTATACAAATTGGAAACGTGTCTTCGCATTGGAAAGTTTTTTTCTGCAATTGCAATAAAAGATAATGTGCTGTATTTTATATGTTCTGCAAAGTAGAAGCTGAAACACTACAAACATGAGGTCATTCTTTAAATTAACCTTTGACCCAAATAATTTCACATCCGTTTTACTAATAATTAGGGGTGTAACGAATCACAAAACTCATGGTTCGAATTGTGTCACAGTTTTAGGGTCATTGTTTGGATCATTTTTCAGATGAGTACAAAGTAAAAAAAAAAAAAAAACAAGAGCAAAAAGCAAGATAAAAGCCTAAAATAATTTTTGGGAAAAAGTTTCAAAACAAATATTTCATAGTGTTTGCTCATTGGAGCATATTTATTAAAACAAAACATTTTTAAACTTGGAACACAAACAAAGTGCTAAAACATGTTAGTTTCTGATTACATTTACATGTCTTTAGACCAAATCTACAAAAACAGAGAAAAGAATGCTTAAAAATAGTTTGGAAAATCTATCTGGAGTACCCCTTAAAATGCTGATGTCCAAATTAAATTGTAAATAAATCAGTTGAAATTAAACTTAAACTTATTTTTGGTGTTAATTGTTTTATTGAAAATAACTTTTGGAACATTTAAATATTTAAAATAATTGTTATCCATAAAAAAATGTGCCCTCTTTTCCTGGCGATTTATGACCCATTTGGCTTGCCATAAACCTGAGCTAGCTTGCGCGCGCCGCGCGGCCCTTCTGCCACTCCCCCCTCCCCTCTGGGCTTCCAACCGCTCAGCTGCCGACGTTGGATGGAGATAGCCGGGAAGGGAGGGTTTACATACTGGGGCGGGGGAGAGAAGGAAACTTTTAATGTTGTGTTTTTTTTTTCTTCTCCAACTTGCAGTTCGCTTTAGTGGGAGAAGAAAGCGGAACTGCGTTATGTTTGTCGCTTGCCGTTAGCGCCGTCGGTGGTGGGGAGCGTGAAAAGTTAATTTAAAGTTCCCAGGGAGAGTGAGACGCTCGCGGCAGCGAACAGAACCGGTTAGTCCGCCTTACATCTGTCCTTCCGAGCTAATTTGAAACGATTTGCACCAAGCAGGAACAGGAGCAAAACCATGTTGGTTGTAGCTTTGGTTGGGTTTGGAAATTTTTGAAGAAGTCTTTAGCTAAATAGAGATAAAAAGCGGTTTCCCCCCTGTACCCCTCCGCGGCTTTTGTTTTTTTGAATGGTGGTGTGTTTGTCCTGCGTGACAGAGCCGATTGTCAAGAAGTTGCAGCTGCAGAACACGCAAATATCGGTAAGTCCACAACTATCACACGATGTACATTTGTGTTTAGATGTCGCACAAATTCTATACCTCTACTAAATTCAATTACTTTGTTTTTTATGACTATTTAAGAGAGTTTGGAAACAAAAAGAGTATCATTGATATGCAAGGAATGAGTTTAGAGCAATGATCCCATCATTAATCCAAGCCAATCTGAGCCATACTCAAAAAAATAAACAACTGTGATTTGTTTACCACAATACATCTCACTTTTTGAGCAAATGTCTGCACTTATCCATCAGCCTTTAGGACTGGAACATAATGATCCAGATTTATAAAGGTTGTATTCATGAGCAGTGAACATGGTTTTAGATCAAAGGACCTTCTATGTCACCATTCAGTTACATTTCTTTTAAGTTCCACAAAACGACAAAAAACAAAGATCTTGCTAAAGTTCTAATACAAGGAACCAGGAAGAAGAAGAAAACATGTTTTACCGCTCCATTTACATTTCTTGGATAAACAAATACGTTTTAGAGTAATATATGTATGAATTGAAGTTTTTTTGTATATAGATTTTCGACTAGTTTTAGATTTAAATGTATTCATACAAAATTTCCTCAAAACCAAGATCATAATCCATCCTCACAGATATGTTTGATAACATTATTCAATTCAAACTCATTTTTTCTAGTTATGAAACCCCAAATCAAGGATAAGGCAAACTTCCTTCTCGTCTTCTCATGAAGCTTTCTCCGAGCCCTTCCCTGTGGTTCTACTGTGTGCTGGGAGTGTCTCTTCTGGGTAGCATGATGACAGCCTACACGTCCAGTCTTTGCAATTTTTAGTTGTAGCCACTGAATGTAGAGCAACCCCCATCTATATGACCTACTCTATTAGGCTGCACCAGATGGTTTTGCTGCTTTAAAAAGACAGAGAGGAAGCCCTTCCTCACTTTGAAGGGAATGGAGAAGGCAGGAACGGAGGGATGGAAGTTGGAAGTCTTGTGTTGTTTTCACTTTGTCTTTTGACTACCAGATTAGTACTGTGTCAGTTGTGTTTACCAAATTGCCTTCTTAAAGACTGAGGTAAGCATATGATTATCAAGAATTCACATATTTTATAACCTATAAAGACTAAAAAGTTGTAGTATAGAGGTCAGCAGTTAGAATGAGGTTAAAAAAACAATATGATCCTGTAATGTTCTTGTTAGCTAAGCAAGCCCAAACGTAAACTTTTATTTATTTTTTGTGTTAAACTAAGTGTGAAAACTGCTCTCATACCTATTAAATGAGATGGAGCAACCTGACGGACGACCTATGGGTAAAAAAACGACTATTGTCATAGCAACCACATTGAAAGCGATAATTATGCACCAACCACGGACTACTTTTAGTGCCTTAAACATACGTTAAAAGGGGTCGAGTTGGCATGAGAAATGAAGAATGAATGAGATTTTAGGTCTGTGAGAGTGATATGGGGGGTATAATTACTGCCAAGAGGAATTTTTACCGATGGTTAAATGGCTGCTTCAAATGTTTGAGCTAGAAAGTTCTCAGAACATATATGGAGGTCTAAACCATTACTGTGGATCTACCTGACTCTGTAACATAGTTGTCTTTATGTCTCCAAATGATCATTTCTTTTGCAGTATGTCCACATTAGATGATCTTAGAATCATTTATAATTATACTTTGAGGTAGGAAGATACCATTTTGAAAACTTTTCCAATTGTTTTGTCAAAAACACTTATTTTCAAATACAAGGGGCTTAAGTGCAGCACTCTCTCTTTCTGACACACACTACTTTTGAAGAGTCTTTTATCACCACGAGTCTTAATCAACAACTGACCCTCGTAAGTGCAGGGTGTGCATGTCTCCCCCCCTGTCGGTTTACATGGAACTTGCTGCAGCTTTGTGTGTGAAAGAATGTCTGTCTTTTAGTGAGCATGTATAAATGTGTGGTTCATCAACATGTGACTCCCATGATCATAAATGTCTGGCTTTGTATATCTGACTTTTCTCCATTCACGTTGTCTAAGCAGCTCTCTGAAGTATAAAGTACTTGTTGTTGTGAGTTTATGTGACGGGTAAATGTAGTTATTACAGTTTACATTCAGCCGCATGCACACGGGTTGTTAGTGTACCATCATGCTTTTGTTACCAAAATAGAAACCCAACAGTTTGCATGATTTTCTGGTTTGTTCCCTTTGCAACACAAATAAAAAAAAAAATGCTTGCGATTGAAACAATAAAAATAAGGATGTAGAATATCTTTTGCATATTTTGGTAAAAGATTAAAAAAAAACGTTGAACAGAAAATTCCAGTTTTTGTGAAAAATCTTTTGAAGAAGCCTTTAAAGCAAGATTGCTCTAGTTTAGCAGTGAAATGTCAACCAGTTATTGGTAATTTTGCTTCTCGATTTACTGACTAATGTGTACCTGTCAACACACGTATGCCACTTTACCTGTAAAGTATTTGTAGATCATTTAAAGTACAGGTCCTAGCAAGTGTAATATATAAGACAGAAAAAAACATTTTCAAAGTTTTATTTGATTTTCCTTATGTGGGTGTTTTTTGTTGTGATAGAAGATCTGAACAAACAGAACAAGGAAAAGGAATGAGTTTGTAGAACTAAGGAACTTTATTATTTTCATTTTGTTACAGCAGTTAGGATACAGCTTTTTGAAGTTTTACTTTGATTGCATGGAGCTTCAATAGTTTATGTGGAGGACTAAATCTTTGAACTCTTGTCTATGTTAGAAAATGACTGTCATTATGCAACTTGCTACAAAAACACTCGGAGGTTTGTGCTTTGCTGAAAATCCCTCCTGGGTTACGTAAACTTGTGCTACAATTGTGGCTGTTATAGATTAGCTGACTAGCCAGACAGATTTTCAAAGCTGTTTCCAGAGTTTTGACATTGGCTCCAAACTCTCAACTTCAGTCTCTGCTCTGTGTCACAAAGACAAGGGTCAGTTCCTGCCGAAATGTGATGTTCCACTTCCTCATCTGGTCCTGAGCTTCCTGCCATGAAGGGCAGGAAGCTCAGCGAGGGACATCTGATGTCCAATATGGATTAAAATGAACTCAAACGTGTTTGTAATGAGTTTATAACTTTACAGATGTGTAGTTTACCTCACAAGACGGCATGTTTATCACACCGGGGCAGTTTTATCACATGTTGTAGTTTTGAATTCAATTTAGGGGCCCATGATTAACAACCACAAGTGTTTGGACCACACAGTGGCTCTCACATTCTTGGTAGATTCTTTACAGCAAACTTGTCAGACGGATAAAGTCGCGACACGGCAGGTTTTTGGCTCCTCAGCTGGTCCTGGCTGTCAAGTCAGCAGAGCGCTCACAGAATCCTCAGCTGTGGTCCCACACGCTCGCCTCCTGATTAAACACACCCAAGTTGAGTATTTGGAGAGCTTGTAATCAGTCGTGCTTGTTACTCAGCATCTGAGCGCCACTCAACCCCCCACAGTTCACCACAGACCAGCTTAATCATCTGTGCAACTTGCTTACAGGCAAACTTAGTTTCAGCATCCAAAATGTAAAATGTGAAACGCTTTCCAACTAAATAGATGTAAAGTTCTAACTTTTAAAGACACGTGACCACTTTATGGAGAAAGCTTCAGGTGCAGCTTATTTTCTTTAGTTGACATTTGGTTGAGGACATTGAGATTAACAACAAGAATGCAAAATGTTAAAGACCCACTCCAAGACCCAACGGTATGATCTGTTTTAAAAGTGTTCTCAGTGGTCTTTTAATTCTTATTATGCCCTTTTTAGCCAATAAATAAAACTTTAGAGTGGCAGTAGTTCATTAGAAATTCACCTCTAAGTTGTGGGCGGGATCATTCGCTCGGAGCAACCCCGCCCCCTTCCCCTCACCATAGCTGGGAGCTCGGAGCAGAGAGCTTGTGGTCCACCCTGTGTATTTTCTACATCACAAATATGATTTATTTTTTTCAAATGTTTTTGATGTTTGTTTGTTCTTAATTTACAACAATTCAAACAAAGAAATACCCAGAAAAGCAAATGTGAGATTATTTTTTTATACATTTCCTCTATCATCAGAAATCCAGTGTGGGTCCCTAGGCAAGACCCTTCACACTACTGCCTAACTATGTAGCCACAAGGGGGCCCAAGTCTGGGTTTCCTATGCTGGTCCCTAGCCCAGATAAAATACAGGGTTTTGTGTCAGAAAGGGCATCTGGTGTGAAAATCTCTGCCCAAACCACCTGTGTGGGTCAGTAAAAGCTCAATCGCTGTGGGGAACCCTAACAGGGTTTGTTGAAAGGTGAACAACAAAAACTTTCATAAGAAAAACATAACAAGAGCATTGTTAAAACACCATTGTCATTGTGTTGTCAGTGCTAAAATGTGCTAAACTTGAAAGCAGAAATATTAACAGGTGAAGCTGAGCTCGTACAGAGATGAGGCTTCATCCAGCAGAAGTATCTGTGAGAGTTTACACTCTGCCTGGAGATTACAATTAATTTAAACCAGTTTCCATTCAACTGTAGTATGCACACAATTCAACGTTGTTAGGTCCTGGGAAGGCCCTGGTGGCTTAGTCAGACACTTTTGCGGTAACTCAGACCCCCCCATCCCTGCAATTCACCAACCAACCAACAGCCAACACTTGGCTCCCATCTTGAAGCAAACGGCTGTCAATGCGGCCGTTTCTCCAGTGCTCTCAGCCATCTTTATGCGCTCCGCTCTCAGTCGGCATGGTTTCCTCTGAGCACCACTAGAGGTCACGGTACAGGCCTCAGCGCCTTTGTTTTGCCCCATAATGGCTCTATTCTCCCGCAGCAGCATTAACTTCCAAGCCTGCCAGACATTGGGCCCCATTGTGATGAGGAGAGGCAGAAACAAGGAGGTTGCATGAGAGTAAATCAGGGCCAGTGTGGAACCAATTCTGAACCTGGAACTTTTGTAAAAAGCTAGCTCTTTTTTTTTTTTTTGCTTTATACCTCCATAGGGACTGATTAAACAAAGATCACCTGCTGTACTTTTCTGTATTAACTGAAGTAATAGCATAGTTTCAGGTCATTCACATATTTTCTAAGTCACATGGGTTTCCTGGAGCCTGTTCCAACTGTCATCAGGTTGAGGGCAGGGATCACCCTGGATGAGTCATTGATTTTACAGTTGTTAGATAGTCAAAGAATACCTGTCAGAGCAAGTTACATAAAAAGACTTCCGATGGGTTTTGAATCAGCATCGTGTAATTGTCCGGTGAATACCGGTATTACAATCTCGCCACTAGGCAACACTTGACAGCTTGGAGTGTTATTGGCTAGCTGACAACACTTATTGAAAAATCTCAAGAAAAACTTCAATATTTGACCTCATTGTTGATATTTTTTAAAAATGATAAAGGATTTAAATGTAATTTGTTTAGTTTTCTATTGTGTATTGTTGATCTGTAGCTGATGGGGGACTATTTATTATTCAGAAAGCTGATGACATCAAGCTATTTGATTTACTGTCTTGTGTTTTAATCTCATCAGCATTTCTTCTGCTGATAAGTGGGTTTAAGTTCTTCAGTCCCCTCATCTGTTTCTACCTTTTAGTTTCACATGAACTCACTTATCATTTGATCTGTAAATTAAACTATAATATATTGCATTGAGATCTTAAATTTTTGTACTGGAAAACCACTTTAAAAAGCAATGTATTTAGATTATTTCTAAATGAAAAGATTTAAAAAAAATAGATCTAATGCTCAACTGTAACCATGTTAATATGAGGATTGTTAACACTTTTTCTATTATAACAATTCATTATGATGGTTTAACTTTATAAAAATAATTACAGTCTAACTTATTTAGCAGTTGAATCATCCGAATTTTAAGTTTTTTTACCGCTTTTTGTGCTGATGTTTGTAATCTCTGCAAAAATGTGGTGTTTCTGCAGATTAGCACAAATAAAGGTGTTTCAAATTCATGTTAATTCATGAGTAAGAAAGGTTCACACGTATAACCAGAAAGGAGTAATCTCACGCAGAGTTCTGATTATATATGTGCATAAATATAAACGTACACAAGCCTGATTTCCATCTTTCAGCTCTGCATCAGTATGACAAACAACAGATCACACATTCAGCTCAGGCACAACATTAAAATAATTTAGAAAAACCTTCACCCCCTGCTTCATCTGCAGCAGGTGAGCACATATTTGCACATACAGGAAAAGTCTGGTGCGAAAACAGAACATTATCTGTTGATTGTTAACAAAGTTTGAAGCAGAAAGTTTGATAATGAAGTTTCATTATCCTGAGCTAGGGAAAAGATTAAAGACCCACGCTGGTGAAAATTGTGTTTTTAACATGTTCTTGTGACATTTTTATAATGATTGAGGATGTACATTAGGAAAGTTGAGGTTAAAATTACCTTTCTGAGTATTTCTTTATTCAAATCGTTGTGAATCGGAGCAGATGGAAAAACTACACAAACACATTAAGAAAGTCTTTCAACCTGCTGTCGAATCCAAAGTTGCAATAAGATCAAACACAATTTAGAAAATATTTTTTTTTATCCTGGTAAATTCTACTCTAAAATAATCCAACAGAATTTATAATATCACTGTGTGCATGTCTTTTTTTGTCCATAGTGTAGCTTTTAGCTTCAGCTCTTCTTCTGACTGTTTGGGTAGATCTGTGAAACTCTTGTTCATCACCACACAAAGGTTTTTTGGGGGTGTAACGATGATTCTTTGCTTACACAATAGCAGTCATAATCACATCTGCTAGAGATTTAGAGTGCGCTCAGAATTTCCAGAGTTGTAGATGCACACCCACACGCCCACCAGCTGTTTTAATTGCTGTCATTTTGCCTAAAAGCATCATAACTTACCGCCACGTTGTTCAGAACACGCACGGTCGGTTTTACCTCATCCTCACATCGTTACGCACAATTTACTGTGTTTTTAGTAATGAGAGGACATTAAAAATAATTTATTCTACAAACTTCACATTACAGTAAAAAAAATAAGTTATGGACTTATGATGATTTCTGTCTTGTCCATAAGTCCATCTGTCTTGATGAACTTTTACTTAGAAGAAAAGGAAACTTTCCTACGGTCTCAGTTTTTCCACTTCAACTCAGTCATGACCAGAAAATCCAAATGACTCCTACAGTTGAGAAAAAGTCAAAAGAAATGGGTCACATTTCAGTATATAAAGATGATTTGTGGAAAATGGTAAAAGGAGTGGTGCAGGCAGAAAGAGGGACAAGTTGTTTAGCACAAAAAACAGGACTACTTGTTCCTGGCTGTTTGTCTCCAAGCAGACAACGTGAATAAGTTGTAATCTGATCTCCGCTGTGGTGAGCTCATACAGGAGGCCTGCCAGCAGCCTCACAACCAGCATACCACCCATATGTGTTCAGAGCTGCTGCAGCCCTCTGTGGCTCCCTGCAGGCCTGCCATCTTAAATATCATATATGAACGTGCAGACAAACCATTAAGCGAAGAGAGAAAGGAAGAAAGCAGAACAAAAGTAGCGGTAATGTGTCATAGTTTTGTTCTAACCCTGTTTGTTAACTTGACTGTTTAAAGTTTCACCCACGTAAAAAAAAAATTAAAATAAAATAAAAGTTTTGAAAACCAGTAAACTAAATGTAAAAATTGGTCAAAATAAAATAAATTTGAAGTCAAATATATATAAAAAAAAGTCAATACTAAAGTCCAGGAGGTAAAACTGTACATCAAGAGCTGTTTGTCTGTGTTGCCTTGAAGATTTCACCGTAAACTCAAAGTTCTTCCTACATTTTCTTTGTCAAAAGCTCATGAGTCTTGGCTTTGTGGCAAAGTTTTCTGTTTTTCATCACTTTTGTTTCCTTCACAGTTTCTGATCCAGATGGACTCGAGATAACAGGCGCTGAAGTTCCAACCTCACCCTGAACTTCAGCCGCTCCTGGAGCCTTCAACGTCCAGCCAGAATGGCAGATCCCACAGAGATGAGCGTCGAAATGGAGGGGGCCGGCGTGACTGAGGTCAACACCTGCAGTTTGCAAATAGACAGAAAATATGACATCGTTCCTGCTGTCATCTGCTCCATGTGCTGCCTTTTCGGCATCATCTACTGCTTCTTTGGTGAGAGCATCTGCTGGAACATACTGATCAACACATTACACTCATACCTGCCCTACCCCCTTGTGGTCACTCCTGCGCCCCTTATTGTCATTCATGTGGGTTTTCTTGACGCTTCCTCTGTAGGTTACCGCTGTTTCAAGGCCGTCATGTTCCTGTCTGGTCTGATGTTCGGCTCTGTCATCATCTTTCTGCTCTGCCACAAGGAGCACATTCTGGACACTCAGCTGAGCGTGGAAGCCAGTGCAGGCATCGGCCTGGGCATCGGTCTCCTGTGCGGTCTGGTTACCATGCTGGTGCGAAGCGTTGGCCTCTTCATGACTGGCTTGCTTCTAGGACTCCTCCTTGCTCTTGCTGCTCTGCTGGTCACTCAACAGTTCTACACACCCACCACAGTCTGGGTGCCTCTGGGTGCTATGCTGGGAGCAGGCATGCTGTTCGCCGTGCTCACCCTGCAGTGGCAGAAGGTCTTCACCATGATCTCCACCGCTGTGTTCGGTGCAGCCATCATGACGGTGTGTGTCGATTACTTTGTGGAGATGCTGGCTTTGGCCATTCACGTGTATGACTGCCTGCGCCTCACTCCGGGACCAGCGCTGTGCTGGTACAGCTGGGTCATTCTGGGCATCTGGCCTGGTCTCAGCCTCATAGGGGTCCTGGTCCAGTGGAAACTGACGGAAGACGGCTTCTCACACACCGAAGGTGAGGCTGAAGACACTGTTACCAGAATGGTCCGGGGCAATGAAGTAGGGCTGCTACAAAAGATTATTTTAATAGGCGACAAATCAAAGATCATTTTTTCCAACTAATCAGATCATGGATAACCTAGATGTGTAAAACACAAACATGAGTTTGCTCTCTGTTTACGCTGATGTTAGCTTAGCTTACCTAGATGATGGTTTATCTTCAGCATTATCATATTCAGTTACAACGTGCCTCCTCTTTAGGTGCTCATGCATTGCTGCAGTGCTGCCATAGAACACAAGTTCTGCCGTGCAGATATTGCGTTAGACACTTTTTAAATGTTATTTTTCTATTTTTCCCCACAAATAGCACTACTGCACATGTGTGTCAAAGACAAAAGCAGTTGCAGCATTAGAAAGCACTGTAGTTTTGAGGGAAAGACGAAAAACACCTCATTGACTATTAAAATGGAGGTCTCCTATTTTAATAATTGCCATAGTCTTGACTAATCGTGGCAGCCCTACAGTGAAGTGGGTTTTTCCTCAGGGGATAAAGCACTTAAGCTGATTTGAACACAAGAATAAATATGAATGAGGACAGAGAAATTGTCCTCAAACTTTAACTAAAGAAAACTGTAGAAAAGCCTCAAAATAGCATAAATAATAAAAACCTGTCCTTGGTGGAATCCATGGGTCTTAAACATGTTTAAGCTTTCTTAAAGACCCACTGCGATAATCTTTTTAGTGTTTCCAGTGGTCTTTTAATTGATGCAGTTTTTAGTCAAGATCAAAAAGCGTATCGTTTTCTATAACATAGTTCACTAGAAAATTGCCTCAGAGTTGTGTGTGGGACCGTTGGGACAGAACACCCCCACTCCCCCTCCCCTCTCTGTTTATTTGCTCTCTCACTAGCTTAGAGTACCTCACATTATTCATACCCTAAAAATGGCGACCAATATCCGAGCTATTCAGCCATACAGTTTTGAGCCAGATGCCAGCTCAGACGAGGAAAACGAAACGTATATGGATCCAATCGACTACAAGTGGATTCATCAGAATGGGGTGGAACAGGGAGCTCATATTCTCCACATAACAAATGCGATCTATTTCAAAAAGCATTTTGATTTGTAACAATTTCAATAATGAAATATTCAGAAATGCTATTTTAAACTTAATTTTCTTTAGAAGTGTCCTCCAGCAAATGCCTCAAGGACATGTTGAAAACATCAAATACAGGATTTTGAATGACCTTGCTCTTTAAAGACAGTTTCATGTCATTGACCCTTTTTTACTAAACAATTTTAGATAAATAAAATATAAATCTCATATTTGCATCAAATAATCGTTAAAGGACTTTTTTGCAGTTAACAGCAGAAGTAGCAAACATTTTCTCAACTTCCTATTATTTTAGAAAATAACAGTATTTTTTGTTTGTTTGTATGGCTCAACTTCTATTTTTTTAAGTTATAAAAATTTGAATGTTTTAACATTTTCAATATCATTGAAAATAGAAAACTTAATTGTTTAACCACAGAAATGTAAAACAATTTTGTCCATTGTGACAACTATGTTGTTATTTCAAACTTAGGTTTGATCCTCTTATTTAGAGGTTAACCGCCTCCGTCTCTCCTTTGCTCCTAGTTGTCATCAGCCGAAGGCAGAAGAGAGTCCAGCTGATGCGGATTCGGGAGAAGGACACCAAGAAGCGACAGCAGGCAGGTGGGCAGGAAGGCACGTATCGTCGTAAAGCCACTCCAGTCAAACGTTACGCTGGGGACCTACTGGCACCGGTCAGTGTCACCCAACTTGACATGTGCTGTAGTGACTTTTAAAGTTTTAGTTGTTAGCAAAACAAAAGAAGGAGATGTGTTGTCGATGATTCTCAGCTGCGCCTCATTTATTGCTCCTGCTGTCTTCTTCTTCCCAGAGCTACCTGCAAAGCTTGCGAGACAAACAGATGGACACAGGCACTTCCCTTAGCAGCCTCGGGACCACAAACCAAACTGTGATTGACTTGGACTTTGACACCGGTTCTACGGCTCCCCTCACAGCCACAACCCCAGTCGTCAGGGTCTGAGCGCCACACGGACACCATGTTCTGCTGAACTCGTCCTCCTAGCCTAGCGTCGAGCCAATAAAATAGTTTAGAGTGTTTAGTGAAATAAAAAATTTCTCATGAAGGAGAAGCATCAACTCCAGTCAAACTAAAACCACTGCAGTCACAGTTTCTCAAAGAAACGCTGGTGAACAGCGAAGTAGGGTCTTCCACTATGGTCCTCATGTTTCAAAAACACAACAGCAAATTTGAGCCTCAGAAACTGACATTTCTGCCGTCATGTTCGGCATTACCTGTACTGTACTTCAGAGCTCGTCTTATCAGCTGTCTTACTCTGTGTGCTCGTAGGCTTTAAGAACATTTTACCTTGAAAAGGTGAATTTTATTTAGTGCATTTTTACTTGTTTGTTATAGTATGATGGAAAAGTGAAATTTGGTCCATGCTGTAGATGAGAAGTTCTCAGCAGGATCGCAGACCATCCTGTTGTTTTTTTAATGTAGCTTCTCTCAAAATGCAATCAAATCTCTGTTGTGTATGCTTGTGAAGTCTGTTTTTAAAGTGTATAATTTAAATGACTAAGTAACTGGTAGTGTCTGCAAAAGTCTGTTCATTTTTAGTTTGTTTTAATAATTTCCAAATGTTGGAATTTCATAGGGACACACCTCTTGTTACCTGAACATGTAAATACCTGTTGATAGACATTTCATAAATAAATACATGTTTGATATGAAAAGGTCTGTTTTTGTGTGTGTATGTTGTTTAGATCTTCTTTACTGTTTGCCCTCTGGCTCTTAGCAACACTGGCAGCATAACTCGCTAGATTTTTCATCGGCAATAAAGAGGTCGCAGGGAGGATTTGCCTCTCTGCTCCAACTTCCTATTGGTTGGTGTTGCCATGGTGCTTCCATTTTTTTTCTTCAAAACAGCACACTGCAGGACAGACTGTCCTTTATTATTCAGATGATTGAATATTTTCCTCTTCTTCCTCTGAATGCGAGCAGCTTCTCTGTTGGTAGAGACAGCAGAGTTATTGTAGTTTCTACAAAATAGTCCTTTATTTTAATTGATTTCACATGATCGACCACAGATTAAGTCATTCTTATTGCGCAAGTTTGATCTCAGGAAGCTGTTTGAAACATCATCACATGAATGTAATTGCAACACATAATTCAACTCTTATGTCCAAAGAAATGATTGCTTTACGTTCCTCCAGAGATCAAACTTAAATAATTCAGTTTTGCACATTTAAAAAGGTAATAAACTCCCTGGAGTGATAATTCAGTCACTGCTGTTGAGGTTTGTTTTCCAATGTCCGTTGGACATCTGCTGCCCCCTGAAGGCTGAACACTAACATCGCATCCAGCGCTCCTTCTTGCTCAGAGGGTATCCTCTGTCCAGTTTCAGCAGCTCGTTCACCCTCCAGTACTCGTCGTCCTTAAAGAAGTAGAGCTTGCCATTTGTCCACGTGAAGGCTGCGTCGATAGACGACGGCACTCCTCTGAAGATCAAGCTGAGTGGTTTGGGGTAGAAACTCATGTCGATGTACTTCAGCTCATCAAACTGCCAGTACTCCGATCCCTGCACAGATAAAGAGGTTTTTAAATATACATTCACAGGCCACTTTATTAGGCACACCTGTCCAACTCCTCCTTTACACAAATTTCTAATCAGCCAATCAGATGATAGCAACTCGATGGAGATTGGCATCATGGATGTTCAGCTGATGCTGTCATGTCAATATGGACCAAACTCTGAGGAATGTTTCCACTATCTTATTGAATCTAAGACACCAAGGATTAAAGCAGTTCTGAAGGGGGTACTAGCAAGGTTTAGAGGTGTGTCTGATGAGTGTACTCATTCCTTTAACGTGTATTTGCTCTATTCTTCTGCATTTACCTTAAGAAAGATCAACTTCTTGTTGAAATTCAGGTACAAGGCGGCATCGATGTTGGGGGGGATCCGCTTCACCTCTTTCGGGTAGCCGTAGTCGAGCATGAACCTCGTAT
Source organism: Oryzias melastigma (assembly GCF_002922805.2). Lineage (NCBI taxonomy): Eukaryota > Metazoa > Chordata > Actinopteri > Beloniformes > Adrianichthyidae > Oryzias > Oryzias melastigma. Next base: position 12,477,285 of record NC_050516.1, on the reverse strand, counting down.
ACCTCCACACTTTACTGCCTGTGACCACAGACAAGTTCAAACGTTGGAGTTTTGGAAGAGACAGTTGGTCAAAAAGAATCCTACACTGTAAAAAACACAAAATCTCACCAAGTATTTTTGTCAAGTTTGTAGTTTAAACATTTATGACACTTGAAATGAGACCAAACTAACTTTGAAGTAAGTTTTCATCTTATTTGATCTTGAAAACATTTTAATTTACATCATATCTAATAACAGTTTTTTTTCTTTTATTGACAGAATATTTTTAGTCAGAAGTTTAAATTTTGATGATGAGAGGTCTTGTTCAAGAAACAGACTTGTTTGAATTAGGGTCTACAAACTTTAGTGCTAAAAGACCCATTTAGTCCATTTTCTTACTGATCAAAAACCCAACCAGAGTTGCCATGTCCCAGTTTATGTTTTAAAAAATACACTTTATTTATGCTTTTGTGGACATTAAGACATTTATTTAAAAAACAAAAACATAAAATTATAATAAATTATAATAGTGTTAGAGTTTTCTGCAAATAACAACTTTGAATTATATTTCTTTTGCCAAACAAAAAAAAAAAAATCCAAGTTCCTTTCAAAATAAAACACACCCCTGTTAAATAAAATCTTTTTGCTGGAGGAGATTTACCTTAGTAAAAGCGCAAAACCAAAAAACTAGTTTTAGTTATTTAGTTAATGAGTTTATTAATGATTAATACTAATTGTATTTTTGATTTTTTTTTATTTTGTCCCATGGAAGGATGGGTGGATGAAGCTTTTTACCAAATGACATAACAAAATTAACAAAGATCCACTATGTTGAGATAAATGATATGGCTCCTGAGCCTCAGGTTGCAGACTACCGATTTGGGGAAACTAGAAAGTTTTATTGATTTTATAAATAACTTAATTTTAAAAATGTTAAATCTAGTTTTACTTCAAGATTATTATACTCTAGAAATTAGGATAGGGCAATTATAGTTCTTGAAATCAGTCATTTTGGGGGGAAAATATAAATATATTTACTTGAAAGATGTAATTGTGTCCTTTAGTACAGTGTTAAGTATGTTATTTTGTTTTGCTTCTATCTGGTGTTTTTTTTTACATTTTTATGTCACTTGTACTTTTATCTGTAATTGTTTTAACCTTTGAGATATTGTTTTTATTTTTGCTTTTGATGTACGGTGCCTCGTTTGACTGTAGTCTTCTCAAGGCAACATTTAAATTAATAAACTTATTTATTGTTTTTTTTTTACATAATATTACAATTACCAGAGAAATATAGCAAAATATGAATGTTTATAGCTACCTTCAATATTATATTTTATTTTAGGAAATGTTGTCAAGACTAATTAATTCTTTTAGCAGATTTATTTTTATAAATAATATTGAAATAAACATATTGTATCCAATATTTTTAAGCTAGTTTTGAGATGGACATTTTTTCCATTATGGAGATGTCTTGGCTTGGCCAAAACAAAAGTTACTCTACCTTTGAAGAAGTATGTCTTGTTGGTTCTTGGAGAGTGCACAGCTGCATTTAAGTTTCCAGGGAGTTCACTCCACAGTCTGCTGATTTTCATTGGAGTGTTGTAGCCCAGGTCAGAGATGGTCCAGACATAATCACCGCTGAAAGCAAAGGTTTTCTTCCAGGGACCTGACAGAAACAACATAAAACCAAAACGTTTTATTGAAAGGAATTAATATATGAATATTTTTGGAATTTGTTGCAGCTTTTAAATTGATTATTTGTTCCTTCATAGAGCTGTTCTATAAAGTTTTGATTTTTCTTTTCCAATCAATCAAATTAATCTTGCAGATTCCCTCATAATTGAACTTACCTAAGATGATGGCGTCGAGCTGGGAGGTGCAGGGATCCGGGATGCTTTCGGGTTCGTAGCTGCTTTCTGTGGGAAACAGGCTGGATGCGGATGATGGACTGGCCAACGTGCTGGTGAGGCGTTTGCCTTCAGTGTAGAAGAAATTATCCATCTTAGGTCAATTCTTTTTTTATTTTTTTGACCAAATTGCATCTGACCTTTATAATATTCAATATTCATAGCTATGAAACACAGAAGAAACCGGCTCCTCAAGAAAAAGTCAAAATTACTGGCAGATTTTCTTTAAATAAGCAAAATAAAAATCTGCCGATGAATTCAGAAAAAATGTCTTACCAAGAATTCTTATTATTATATTATTATCTTAATTATCTTCTTTTTTTTTAACTTTCTTAAAATGTAATTTTTACAGCATAAGTCTACAACTTTAACAAAAGTTGAAAACATTTTCAAATCTTTCATTTTCTAACATTTGTGCTAAACCATTCTAGGAGCCAAAATGAAGTTTCTTCCCACATTTCTTTGTTTACTTTGTAGTTTTGAATGTTTCAACTTTTTTGATTGGTTAATTATTTGTTTATTTGTGTTGACTGCTTTTATTCATTTTATTTACGCCGATGCTTTGTTTTGCAACCACATTTTCCTGATTTCAATTCATATAAAGTCATTTTCTCCCTCTGATTATTTCTACAAATTAAAATAAACGTAAAACAACAGAATGGATTTGTAAGACAGAGGAACGTCAGCCACACAAAGTGAACCAATCAGCTCCTCAGAAGGCTACATCTATATTAAAAAATGTTTGCAAAATATTATGAATATTACAAATGAAATTCTATTCTGAATTAATTTCAGCTTGTTAGTTTGATTTATTATTCAATCCTAGTCATTTAAATCCTGATTTATCATTTAAATGATCAAAATAAAGCAAATTCTTTGGTTAAAAAATAAAATTTCATGCAACTGGTGGTAAAACTAAACAAAGTTGAAACCTTTGATAATAAATGCAAACATTCCTACATTAATACCTGCAAGCAGCAAATGTTTGTCTAAAAAATAAACAAAAAATGACTTTTTATGAATTTCATAAATTTATATAGTATTTTTATACTTTAGTATTTTTAATGGTTTTTTATTTTAGAGTTTATTAAGAATTATTATTAGTTGTTTTTTTTCCTCAAAAGTCCGCTCTAAATACACTAAGAAAAAGAGGCTAAAATTCACCAGCCAAAAGCGATTTATTCCTAATTTCCCTTAAAATCTATATTCATACATTCAAATAGGGTCTGTTTAAACCAAGTTTAGTTGAAACGGGTCAAGGCCTTCGTCCCGGGGGTGTCTAAATCCAGGCCTCCTGCTGGTTTTCCTGAATCCCTGCCTTATCTGTGTTGATTACCTGGATCAGGTGAGTTTAGCCAATAAGGAGATTTAATGACAGGTTGGTGGGAAAACATGTGGAACACCGGCCCTCGAGGCCTGGATTTGGACACCCCTGAAAGGTTACATTTATCAGATTCTCTCAAGTGATGCTGCAACTTTTTGTGCTGTTTATTTGTCTGATGACAAAAGCATTATTGGGACATTCTGAATTGTTTTTCTCCACTCACCGTACAGGGCCTGGATGCCTTTCACATCGTCTGAATGCAGCCTGAAGTTGGCACGGTAACCAGCGTAGACCGGAGCCATCAGAGCACCTCTGAACTGAGAGTGACCCAGGCCTAGGGCGTGGCCAATCTCATGGGCAGCTACGATGCGCAGATTGGTACCATAATAGGATTGCTCTGTCCAGAACTCGTCCTCATCAAAATGAACGATACCAGACTCTGGTGACTCTGCATGAGCCAGAACATGACCTGCAGGGAAACGTGCAAACAGGCAAAGAAAAAATGATTTCTGTGTGAAAAAAAGAGTAGTTGCTCAGACTGCAGACTCACCACGACCATCAAAGGGGACGGGGCATTGGCCGTCTCTTTTATGGAAGGAGATCCTTATGTCTGCTCTGCCGTAGTGAACCTCTTTGAAAGTCAGAGGCGCCACATCACTCCAGTATTTGAAAGCAGATCGGATGGCGGCACTCACATCTGACTGCTTCATGTCAGGTGTGTAGCTGTAGATGCGATAGGTCAAATTCTTTTTCCTCCAGCGACCTGAAAGAACAGGATTTTAGGGAAAATGTATTTTGTAAAACTGTAAAAGTTTTCCTTTGTTTTACAATTTCAGTACCCATTATTCTGTATTTGTGGAGCTTTTTGTTGAAGGGGTCCTCCATGCCACAGCGGGGCTGTCTCATCACTTCTAGAGTAGCTTCATCCAGCTCTCCATTAGGTGGCAGATCATTCACCCTCTGGAAGACTCTGACAGGATGAAAAGGAGTCAAACATCTGGAAAACATCTGTTTTTTAAAAAAAAATCACCCTCACTTTTACCTGAGGGCTTCAATGACTTCCTCCAGGTAAAACGGATCTTCTGGATTGACGGGGTCGTTCAGATAACCATATTGTCTCAAATACGCCTGTACAAGCGACATTTTTACCTTTATTTTTGCTAGAAACTTTTAAAAAGTATTTGATTACAAAACAAAGCTGCAGTCTTACCTTTGCTTCCTCAAATTCTGTCCACTGTACCACCCCACACAGAGCTCCTCTGAGGCTGAGGAGCAGCAGCACCAGGAGCCCCGCACAGCCCATCACCAAATCCTCACCCAAATATCCACAGCTGGGGAGTCTGAAGCAGCGTGCATCAGAGACAACACTGGACTCTTTATTCTCTGGACGCCGCTGCACTTTTAAGTGAGGCGTGCATGAGTCAGCCCTGCGGCTGCGATGATCCACCTCCGAAGAATGGGAAGTACAGCCTGCTGGTCTCTGCCAAGACGTCTGCTGTTAGAGCACAGCTGTTCAGGGAGGATGTGGGCCTCCACACGCCGGAAAACCTACACGAGTAAAATCATCTTTTCCTAAACCAAACGTCCAATTCCAGTCCAATCTTTAGTTTTTGGACAGTTTGCTTATTACGTTCTGTTGATAAATCAGCCTCGGTATCAGCATTTAATTATGGGTCTAAACCACAGGAGGAGCCTCTCCTTCTGTCTCCACATTCCTGAGCTCCTTGCAAAACAAATATTTAGTTTTCATCTGGGCTGAATCTTCTCTGTGATCAGCTAAAAGAAGCAACTCAAAGAAAAGAAACAAAAACACATGACATCAATAATGAAGGGTTCAGAACAAAGTGCTTATTTGTTCCAAACCTGCAGCTCCAACATTTTTTTTTACCCCCCCAGGCGCTTTAATACCATGTAACAAGAAAAAGATATCAGCCTAAAACAACATATCTCCACTTCAACTGGGAAACTCCAAAGTCCATATTTGATCTAAATATTTGCATGAAAAAGTCATGATGTTCCCATGTGCTTTTAATTTGAAGGCGTGTTCCTGTGTAAGTGGTTGGGTTGGTTCTTTCCAGGAATAATTAACCCATGTCCTGATGCTTCCTGTTTTTGATTAAGCCACTTCATGTACCTTCAAAGCAATGTCTGCAACTCTTGAGTTTTTCAACTTCAGCATCCACTGCAAAATCTTTTGATCTCTTTTAAAAGCGTTCCCACTTGTCTTTTAGTTATAATTATGCTGCTTTTAGCCAACTTTTTTTTTTAAACTGTCATTTTTTGGTCACAGTTTCTGCAGAGTGGCACTAGTTTATTAAAAACTCACCTAAGAGTTGTAGGCGGCACCGTTGGTGAGGGGCAATCCCACCCCCTTTCCCCTCGCCATTGCTGAGAGCTCAGAGTAGTGTATCTTCTGTCACAAATATCATCTATTTCAAACAACATTTTATTAATTTGCTGCTGATTTACAACAATTTGAATAAGAAATACACTATTTTGAGCTTCATTTTATTGATATATGTCCTCCGTCATTAGAAAAATGTCACAAGAACATGTTAAAAACATCAGAAACTCATTAGTGTGGGTCTTTTAAGTGTTATTAAAAAAGTTTATGGTAGGTTTTTCATCAGATTTCTTTATATGACATTATCCTCAAAAATGAGTTGGAATTGTATTAATTTCAAATACAGTTTTTTAATGTATCCTAAGAGATACAATTAGGTAGAAATTTCTTTATACATTTATAGCATCTTTTAAAATGTTATTACAATCCACATGTACATTTTTCTTAGTTAAAACCTCATTTTCACATATTCGGGTCACAAAAATCTCCAAACTTGAGCATCTTGCTTTTATGACTAATCTTAAACAGCTCTCAGTAGACACTGATTTAAGGCGACAACTTCCTGTCACACAAACACAACTGTACATAGTGTTCTCATTTGCTGGCAATCCTTTTTTTATTTTATTGCTCATTTCATGAGTTTTACATTTTAAATAAAAGCAGCCGGATGAATTCTGTTAGTCATTTTCAAAGACTTAAGTGTTTGAAATCATCAGAAAAACCTGGATTATCAACAGAGCTGCAGGTCCAGGAATTATCTTCCAGTTTCTACAGAATGCTAAAAAAAAAAAAAAACGACTACATTTTTAAGAACTTTCAGCAACATTTATTACACTCTGCAGGTTCATTCAGAAACTTGAAATACTTTGCATGTATTTATACATCATTTTAAACATTAAAAAAACTTCTCCAACTTTGAATAAAATCTTTTCTCCTTACGCTTTTACCACTAAATCTTTTTCAACAGGTTCCAAATAAAAACAGAGATACCTGCACCATCCAAAAAATAAATTAGCTAACATTTTATTTTATTAACCTCTCATAAATATATTAGTATTTGTTAAAAAGTGTCATAGAAGTTTGATTTGTACGCATAATGAAATGTTTCCTCCTCACTCTGATGTGAAGCAGTTAGCATCAACATGTGAACATGACCAGGCAGGTTAGCTTTGGCTGCTAAATGCTAACTCAGCAGTTTCCTGTCATTACCTCATTTCTTTTTTTACTCTGAACCAAAGCTGCAGTTGTTTGCACTTCCTTCTCATTAAAAAAAAATAAACTCCTCAAATCTAAATCTCATGTTTCACAAAACAAAAAGTCAATTTCCATGTTTGACTTCTCCGTTTATCTAGAAATAATCTCTATTAACGTTTGAAATCTCGTTAGTTGAAGCACCATGAAAGTAAAAGTAGGTTATTGTAAACAAAATGTACTTTAAAAAACTCCTACACTTGACACCAGTTTGTGCAGCAAAATGAAACCATTAAGATCTAATAAACACCGTTTTCCAACTGGAAATTCATGATTATTGACATTAAAACAAACTGAAATGTACCAGCAACACAATTCAGTTTGCATCTGATGTGCAGATGAAGGAAAATAGCTGAAAATATAAGAAAATCCCCTTTTCCTTGTTTAAGGTTTGTAGATTTAAAGCTTCTTCATTACAAACTGCTGCTGTTCGAATGATCAATTTATGTAATCCAGTTTCAGCTTCACTTCTCAGCTTCCTTACACTTTGGAAATAAAAAAAAGTCAGTTTCTAAAACTTTCTTGCATATTGATCATAAAACTAACATTTCACAGAATGTGTGCAGCTACAAAAATAGGATTTCCTCTCTAAAAAGTGAATCACCTCATCTGGAGAACTCATCACGTCCAGTTTACTTGTAGCTACGAGCTTCTAATTCAGGAATGATGAGTAGAAACACTTCCTGATTCCTCATCCGAACAGTTCAGTTTATGATAGACTCAATAAAAAGTCGTTTTATGAGGTCACCTTCAGTCCTCTGTGATCTTCACCGTCACTCGGTGCCAGGCGTTGCTCAGCACGCCCCTCAGGTTCCAGATGGGAGCGAACGTCTCCGGCTGAACGTTGTAGCTGCTGTCCACCGCCTTGCAGATGATCTCCAGTTCTTGAACCTGAGGGGGAAGCGGAGCCGTGAGCTCCCACAGCTTCCAGGCCCAGGCCCGGCCGGGTGGAGGCGGCGGCTTGGGGGCCTGGCCCTCGTCGCCGCTCTTCAGCTCCGCCACCTGCCACGTCTGGCCTCCGTCCAGAGAGACGTCCACCCGCACCACCTCTCTACCCCCGCCGCTCCACGCGTAGCCCTTCACGGTCAAGGAGCCGTCGCTGCTGTCGATCAGAGCGCCATCTGCTGGCAAGGTGATGGCAGACTGAACGGGCAGCTCCTGGATAGCTGGAGCGGATTTATAATCCACCGTGTCCCAGTCTGTTCCAGGGGAGAAACCTTTGTAGTCGTTCTGCTGCCAGTGGCTGCTGCTCTCCTCTGCACTCACCACGATCTTCCCCACCCACTTCACACTGCGAGCCCCCACCACGCCCGGCACCACCACCCTCACCGGGAAGCCGTGGTCGGGGGGAATCTTTTCACCGTTCATTTCATAAGCCAGAAGGACGTCTCCCTCCTCACTTACGGCCTTATTTAAAGGGATGGAGGCTCCATAAGCAGCGCCCGTCACGTCTTTGTCCAACCCTTCAAAGTGAACGTGGCGAGCCCACTGCGCCACGTCCGGCCCGTACCCTGCAGCCAGCAGCACGTCCCTGAGTCTGGCGCCGCTCCACTTGGCATTGCTGATGGCGGCGATCCCCCAGCTCAGTCCTTTCACCTGCTTCACGCGATCCATCTCAGACCGCCGGTTGCCAGCACACTGCACCGTGGCGGTCACGTCGTGTTTAGGAAACCGGGTTTTCAAGTCTTCTAAGGAAAACGTCACTCCTCCACCTGGAAGTCCCTCAACTTGCAGCTGGTAGGAAGCCGGGTCCACTTGAGGAACCGGCAGGTGGTTCCTTTTGAAGAAGACAGCAGAGGGAGTGATGTAACTGTCCGTCAGGATCTCAGGAGGAGGCTCCGCGTTGAAAGGCTTGTGGCTGTTGATGCGCAGCACAGGGTGGCGCTCCGGGTCAGACGAGTACGGGTCAGACGATTCAGCGGGTTCCTGCTTCTTCAAGTCCTCTATGCAGAGCTCTCCAACCTTACCACAAACACAAGAGGTTCATAAACCCCATGACGCAAAGGCTAACAGTTAGCATAAAGATTTTTTAAACTTGGAAGACCACTAAGAATGCTTTTACAACAGATCAAAATATCATTTTACTGACTGTCACTATTTCTTAGTGTGTAAAATGCAGAGGATCTGAACATGCCAGTGGAGGCAGCAGTAAACAATAAAAAATATATTCATAAAAATATGCTCCAGAAACACGCCAATTTAAAGTGACAAAATCAATAAAAAAATATTTGTGTTTTAGCAGAACAAGAAGAACCAACCTTATACTCAGAGAGGATTTCCAGCACGTGCTCCTGGTTGTGAACAGCATACAGCGCCCAAAAAGGTTCGAGGGCACCACCTGCTGCCAGCAGGATCTTCTCCCCGCCGGGATGCATGGCCACAAACTCTGTGATGTCATAGACGCCTCCTCGGTATGTGACCCACACCCCATCGCTCAGAGACCGGTGCTTTGAAACTTCCTCCTGGCTGAAGACGGGAAGAGCGGAGATACTCTCTGTGGTTTGAGCTGCAGCCGCCGGCTGGTCAGCCTGCAAGGAGAGAACCGCCGAGATTCAAAATAAAGAAACTTTACAAAAGCGGAGCATGATTACAAACAGTAGAACTTGTAATAATCATATTTAACGCTTTAGTGCTTTAAAGAATTAAAAAAACCTTGAAAATTAAGGCTATAAAGCTCCCCCAATGCCCTCAACGGCCCAATCCCACATGAAATGACGCATGAAAAGAACTCCAATAGAAATATTTCAGATTTGGATTGATGCCAATGTGAGAAAATGATATTTAGGGGATCTGTCCACACCAGCTTATAACCACAGAGGACATCACCATAGGATTTCTTTGATCAAAATGAGCAGAGAGATTTTGGAGATTGTTAGTCACTGTGTGGAGGATCCCCCACACTGCAGGTACTGCAGGTAAATATAAAAAGATACATAAAAGACAAAGAAGAAATTAATAAATAAGTAAACCTTAATGGACAAGTGAAAAAATAAATAAATCACTAAAAGCAGATATAAATATTCACAAAACGTTTGACCAATCAAACAGTCAATTTAAAGGTAAATATTGACTGAACTAATCACTAGAAATGCATTTTGTTCAGTCAAATATGTCTACTTTAAAAATACAACGACTCAAGAAGAAATGGAGAACACATTAATTTCCAATTTCAACATATTTTGTATGAAATCCAAATTAAAACAGACACTTGAAGAAAAATCTGTGCTGACAAAAAAATTAAGTGTTTTTGTGCATTCAAAAAGCTCATTTTTTCACCTCCAAGTCATCCAAATGAATACATTTGTAAAGTTGGTTTCTATTTTAACTAAAATATATGTCAAAATCTTATTTTTCAACAAAATGTATAAAAAAAAACATGTAAATCTAATCACTAATTAGGCCAAAAATAAAAACAAAAAAGGAGCACCAGATGTGGAGTTTTTCTTCCTCCTCATCATCTTCCAAAAGGCATGGCCATTCAGTGTCAGATTCCCTCCTAACTGTGGATCTACCTGCTAATGCGCCTTATTTTTCCCATCATTCACTCAAACAGAGCCTAAAAGAGAATATACCGCTACATGCAATGTTTCTGGCTGTCGGCACTCTGCACATGAAAGTAGCAACACAGAGATCCAATTCAACAAGGTGTTGCAGGCAAAAGGACAAAATCGTTCTATCCTGTTGTAATCTCAAGTATTGAATTCATTGTATCCATTCAAAATAATTGTTTTTGGAGCTTGCCGCCACAAAAGTGGCTTGCATGCCAAAAAAGTGAGAGCAACCCCGGTCTAATGAGAGGAAACCAAAAAATAAACAGACAATGAGCAAGGATGTTGTAGATGATTAAACATAAACGGGTTAATTATTGGAGACTTGAATCTGTTCCTGCACAAGTTAATGTTTTCTGACTGTGCAGGGGGTGTAATTTGGTTGTTTTTCCTCAGTTTTACACACATTTAGTTGATGTACTTTAGCTACAGCAGGAGGGACGATAAAAAAAACATTTTTTAATTTCAACTGCATCTGTTCCCCACCTTGTGCCGCTGTAGGCCAAAAGCGATGACAGCCCCAGCGCCAGCCAGCAGCCCCGCCAACCCATGCCTCCAGCAGAAACCGCTGAAATGCCAGTCGGATTTGTTATCCTTGGAGCTGCAGAGACGGGCGTGAGATAACACTGCAGGGGCCAGATGACGCCTACCGACGGAGGAAAAAGGGGAACTGTAACATTCTGATGGGAGTGGAGAAAAACTGGGACAAAACAGTACTTCTTCTCAAAATGTAACATCTTAAATAAATAAGCATCAAGTTGCTGTTCTTTACCTTTGAAAGTGTGGACGGCCAAAGCGAGTCAGGCCGTGACAGCGTCTGAGAAGCAGCATCGCATCCGTCTTCTGCAGAGATGTCATTTTGACAAGCAAAAGAAAAGTCATGTTTCTATCCAAAACACTGCAAATGAAGAAGAAAATCTAAACATTTGAATCCCACAAGATTTAACTGAAATCACCAACTGTAGATAGTCAGATTAAGATTGTGATTTCACATTCATTGTGAGAATATTAGGAAAACAAAGAAGCATTTTTCTAAAAATGTTAACTTTTAGGTGCAGATTTAGTTCATATATTCAAAGCAAATTGCAAAAGAATTTAAAAATGAAGCCAAAAAAACTCACTTTTGTGGTTCCAACAGATGTTTTTGAATGACAAAAAAATATCAAATATGTTTAAAAAATAAAAATAAAAGACACCCTATCCTCTGATTGTGAGACATATTTCTAATGGGTGATGCATTGCTCTTCTAAAGTTTCTGCAAAGTTTAAGAAAAAGCCTTCAGTCAGTTAAAAATGTAACCTTTAAACCTTCAACCAGCAGTGTGCATCATTTCAGGTAAACACTGCATAATATGGATAAACTAAGTTAAACATATAACCAACAGGAGAAACTATTTAATATAAAGGGACTTTGTCCACCAAGATTTTCCATTTCAACGAGCCATAAAGCAGTGATGATTCCACAAAGATAAGAAACTGTATTTAGGAAGAGTTTTGATGGAGGAAAGCATCGCTTAAAGGGCTAAAAGTAATAAAGATTAAAGACTTTTCCTGAGAGGAGGAGGACAACAATCAAATCAGGAGCCAAACGTGTAAAATGTCTCAAAGACGAGCTCTGCCTTATCAGGAAATTACTCTCGTCTTATCGAGGTCATTAAGATTGGTTATCTTAAAACAGCTTTCCTGATGCAGGCCGCCTGCCTGCCTGCAGCCAACTCCCATTTTCAACATGAAAAAGTCAATTTTCTGCTTTTATTTACAGGAGGAAAATTAGACCAATAAGCTATTCTCGTGACAGATCGTCATTCTGGAAAATCTTCTACTAAATATCATAAATAAAAGAAGGCTTTTTTCCAGGATAAACAGTAATGGAGCAGCATTCCAGGGTTGGTGTGTCTGGAGATACGCACCATTAAGTCCTATTACAGGCTTCACTGCATCCAACAACAACAATGTCCTCAAAACAGAGACTAGGACAAAACAGGAAGAACCTAAATGACGCTCCATGTGGAGACTGGACATTTACCAACCATCAAAATCTGTGACTGACAGGGGTCTGCAATCTTTTATGCCAAAAGAACCATTTGAGCCAGTTTCTTACTGACCAAAACCCACAAAGTCCCCCTTTACTGTTTAAAAATATACTTTATTTATGCTTTTAGTAGCCAAAATCATTCATGTAAAAATTTAGCTTTTAAATATTTGTAAAAACTGAAAAATAACAGTTTATATGTTTTTATATACAACTTTATTTACATTTGACAGCAGCACATACAAGTTCCTTTCAAAATAAAAAACATCCTGTTTCAGATAAGATTCTTCTGCTGAAGCATATTTGCTTCAATTAAAATTGCAAGCAAGTCAGTCATGGAATTTTTTGTCATTATGACTTTGGTGCACCGTCATCCATTTATTCCTTTTACTATCACACATATAAACATGACATTGGTGTAGAAACCAATATCTGTAAATGTTTGAGATTATGGTATTCCAATAACAAACCACTCTGACAGTAAATAAAACACGATATTTCTCAGTGAACTGACATCTAAACAAAACTAGAAAATCATTATTTTTTACTCTGGAGCCACATCTGGCTGTTTTTATCTCTCCATAGTGACTAAATACCATAAAAGAATAGTATCTTTTAAAATCAATGGCAACTAAATTAGCATTTATTTAAACTATATTAGATATGTTTATAAATTTACGACTGAGGTGAATCGAGGTGATAAAGCAAAGGTCTCTGTTGACCTGAAGAGGCCTTGTTTGTGCTATATTTCCTCCAGAATGGACAAATGAGAAGAAAAACTTTGGTAAAAAGGCAGATCTTTTATACGTTTAAAGCACATATTATCTTATGCTGCACAACAATGGTTAGTAGCTGTACTGGGATGATCCTGTTTGGCCCAGGCCGACTTTTACTTTGAAAGGAAATCATCCGAGCTTCTGTCAATTAAAAACAAATTTCACATTTTTAGAAAATGCACGTTTCTCTTTATATTTCTGTTTTTATTCTTGCCATGAAAGAAATATAATTAATTTGTTGATGCATATACATATACACACACATATTTATATATAAAACACACTTTGACAGTAACCCAGGAACATGAATAACGTGTGTCACTGTGGATGAGTTCAAAACCTAAATTGAGTTTACAGCTAAAGCTTGACCTTTATCTGTATGTTTAATTCAGAAACAGGCAGTTTAACCTTACTTTAAATGTTAAATTTAATTAAAATATGTCGATTTGTATTTAAAAGAATGGATCTAAGTTGTGAGTTTCTTAAATGGTCTAATGAGGAGATGTTAGAGTTCATTAGAGCCTCGAAGATGTCCTGCTAATGTTCTGCCGTGTTAAAAATAGGGGACTAAGCCAACCATGTCTACTTATAACTTCAATAATCTGATTGGAAAGATAACAACTTTTAGCTAAACGTTTTTTTACGCTAAAATATAAAAAATGAAGCGGGGGGAAAAGGCTAAATTAGATAACCGGTTGACATTCTGCATCTCTTGTAGGCTAACTTAGCAGACCCAGAACCTAGCTAAAATAATTGACGTTTACATTTAAAAATACATATATATAAACTTAAACTTTAAAATCTGCATCTAAAACCAGGACAGTTATTTTTTCTGCTTCGTCAATCGTTTACCTGCGCCTAGATTTTCTCCACGAAGCGCATCCGAAACGAGCACGCGACTGCTGACTCTGAATGTCTCACAGAGAAACAGAGGCGCATTCAAGATCACTACCGCTGACGTCACAACATGCTGCAAAAACACACAGACAGCAGGAGGCGCGGCCGATCTGTCCAATAACTACAAGCTTGACCCTTCATGAGTCTTTTTAAAAGAAACGTAAACCCTTTTAAATTTGTTAATACCAAAACTGGAAGTTACACGTTTTTTTCATCTCTTAAAAACACATTTTGAAAGGTCCAAGGAATCTGAACTGGCAGTACTTTCTACAAAAACATGTATTCAGTCAACAATACAGCAGTGAGTAAAAAAAAAATCTCCAAAAGAATTCCTTAAAGTTTGTACTGTCAATAAACAGCAATTGTGCAATCCAGGTTAAAACATAGATTCCAAACCAATGCCCTTTACATTTTAATTTGCCTTCACTGCTCTTTGAAAAAAGTCCATTTAATGCACATATGGTCTGTAGTATAATGTAAATAATTGGATATTTATACTTATACTGAGGTGTGCCTAATGACATCAATTTCAAGTGTTCTACTATTTTGCTAAGGGCTGGAAAATAAAAAAAAAAAACGAGACAAAGGTTTAAAGTTACAATTCTTATAATTGCATTTCTTTCTAGAATGGCAAGGTAAGAAATGTTTTCTGTTTGTTTGTTTTTATTGCAATTTATTACAAAAGACATAATCACTACTCAAAATTGTGACAATTTCAAATCTAATGTGAACAAGTTTTAAATTTATTTTTTGATTTTTTTTTCAGAAAAAATAATACAATTATTACATAATATTACATTGGTTAAAATAAAATATATTTTATATATAAATTAAATTTACCATCGAAGCAAACCTATATATAGAAGCCAAAAAATGCCTATCGAACCTTTCTTTTACAGTTTTCCTGTGACACATTGAATATTTGATTTTTATCATAAAAAAACACACAAAACAAACAAAAAAAAACTTGGCCGGCTTCTGCTCTTCTTATATCTTCCTTTTTTTTTCTTATGGTTAAACAACCAAAGCCAAATTAGATTTTCCTCCTATCATCCAAGCTAGGAAAAGTTATGATATTTTGCCATTTGTTTTCCTTTTTTTTTTTTACTTTTAACACTAGAATTCCTGAGCCTGCGCAAATTTGCGCAGGGAAGAGTTCCCCCCTCTTGTCCGAGAGCCCATTGTTGTGTCATGGTGGGTCACTGATGAGCCATTAACTTGCCCATGTATATGTTAATGCAGCATGTAGTACCTAATGTGTATTTGAACTAACAGGTTGTGTGGGGGTTGGAGTTACCTGATGCATCCATCCATCCATCCATCCATCTTCTTGTCCGCTTCGTCCCTTTCGGGGTCGCGGGGTGCCGGAGCCTAACCCGGCTACTGATGGGCGAAGGCGGGGTACACCCTGGACAGGTCGCCAGTCTGTCTCAGGGCCTCAATCACACACACATTCACTCTCACAATCACTCCTAGGGGCAATTTAGAGTCACCAATAACCTATGAAGCATGTTTTTGGACGGTGGGAGGAAGCCGGAGTCCCT
>NC_050516.1:12412146-12461505 GCF_002922805.2 Oryzias melastigma | reverse complement strand
CCCCACACCATCATTCCTCCTCCACCAATGCAGTCTGAAACGTCCCGTTCTCCTGCAACCTCTAAGCCACGGGTCCATCAGATTTCCAGATAGAAAAGTATGATTCCTCCCTCAAGAGAAGACGTCTCCACTGCTCTAGAGTCCAGTGACGGCTTTACACCACTGCATCACGCTTTACATTGTACTTGTTGATGTGTGGCTGCAGCTGCTGCCATGGAAACTCGTTCCATGAAGCTCTCTGTGTGTACTGTACTTATGCTGATCTGAAGGTCACATGAAGGTTGCAGCTCTGCAGCAACTGACTGCAGAAAGTCTATGACCTCTTTAGACTTTCAGCATCCTGGCTGAGTTGTTCCAAATTCTTCCATTTTGTTCTGATAGAACTGACAGTTGACTGTGGAATATTTAGGACATTTCAAGACTGGATTTGTTGCTCAGGTGGCATCCTATGACAGTTCAACACTGGAATTCACTGAGATCCTGAGAGCAAAACATGCTTTCACTAATGTTTCTAAAAACAGTAATTAGTGATTAGGACTCCTGATTCTGATCATTTGGATGGATGAGCCAATACGTTTGGTCATATAGTACATGTTTATGACTTATAATCATAGACACATCTTCAAGTCAAAAAGACAAACATCCCAGTAGCAGCAAGACTCACACTCCTCTGAAACACTTAGCTCTATTTCAATTAATCCTCGATGTGGACTCTGGGAGCAGTGAAGACGATTCTTTTGTTGTGGAATCAGAGTTCATCTTCTCAGATTCCTCCTATGATGAGGATATGCCAGTACATGGATTTGCAGCCAGAACATCCTCTCCACATGATACTTATACATAAGTAGACTAATAAACTATTAATTGTTGAAGAAGAGAATGATGAGAAGCCTTTATCTGTAAAAAGACAATTTTCCCAATTCAAAAAAGGCAACCAGAATGATGAAGACAGCCAGTGGTGCCACAAAACACAGACACACTGGAGAAAAGTCTTTCTTGTAGGCCAGGACTGCCTGGTCCTAAAAAACCTGTTTCTCTTAGGTATGTGGATGGGGGGAGGGAGCAGAACTGTGTGCTGTCGTACAACCTAGATCTAATTTACAATTTGAAGGTCATTAAATGCATCAAGAAGGAATCCCCCACCCCCCATGTCACCAGTTTGTCAATTATTGTATTTGTCTGTGTTAAAAAAGAAAATTTTAACTGCATTGAACAGTTTCAATTTAAAAATAAAATATAAAAGTAAAAGCAAATATTTTATGTGGACTATTCTTAAGCGGGATTCGAACCCATGACCTTCTGAATGTGAGTCCGCAGCCATAACCACTTGACCGTCTAGTGGTGGAATATGGAACACATGTCAAACTTAAATTTAAACCTGACAATCTGGATTGCGTAAACAGGAAGTCAGTGCTGATGGTTTAAAAGCATCAAAAATAGATCAACCCCCCGTCGCCCCCCATTTCGATGGATGAAATGCTAAATGTAAACTCAACAGAAGGAAACTGTCTTCAGGAGAAGTGTGCTTTAAACATTGGTGTTTCTCGCCTTTCGAATGCTTTGTCAAAGCAACAGAAAATCCTTTAAAAAACAAGCCACGAAATCCTGTTGTATGTTGAAACAAGTCTCAGACAAAAGCCTCTGTGTGGTCCTGATATAGAAACTAGGAGTTAGAGATTATGGACATCTATAAACGTGTCAAAAGAGAGAAGCAGGTTGCTTAGAGTCAGTTCTTCTCTTCACATCAGAAGTTTTCTGTTTGTGCTGTTCAGTAAAACATTTTTTTGGTAGATTTTGACTGAATTCACTCAGAGTTTCTTTATTATTTTTTTAACACAAAGTCATTCAGGCTTCTTCTAGTCAGAATTTGATAAAATTCAAGTTAAAATTCATTAAAGGAAGCTAAAATTCACAAAGCAAAAATAAAGTGAATAAATAAATAATGATATTTCACTGAAATACATAAAGTAAGCAATTTGCCACTATTTTTGTAAAAGGTATAAGAAGTTTATCTCATGTGTTTACTTTAAAAATGCTCTGAAATCCCGAGTTTTGAAATAACTTAAGTTCATGATTGATGAATTTTTAACACTATTCCTGCAAATCTGCCTACAGTTTATTTGCAGACAGGAGTTCAGATTAGATTCTGCAAATGCTTCAGACGAGCTGTCTTCTGTCTGTTTTTTTAAACCTTAATCCCCCTTGAAAGCTTACTAAATAAAAGTTTAAAAAAGTGGTGTATTTTAGTATTTTTCAAGCTTAAAATTGTGAAGTAATGAATTTCCCAAAAGTTTATTTTAGAAATCAAACAGCCTGTTTGAGAAGTTGCAATAGATGGTTCACTCACACTAAAAAGGGGATAAACCACCTCCAGTGTTTTCAAACACAAAAATCTACTCGTCCTCTGGAGGAATGCAGTCTGTGACATGGATTTTTTTAGTGAAAACCACACAGTATATGGCACAACTTAACTGATACTTGGCTGTGAAGCTGGGGAAGAGCAAATACACAGAGAGAAGAAAAAAAGAGAAAAAAGCACAGTCCACGAGCAGGACAAAGTCCATCTTTAACCAGCTTATCATTTAGTAACAGAGCCACACTTTCTTTCAGTAAAAAAATCATGTTTCTGTTCAAGACCAAACAAAAAACGAACCGTGACATCTGACTGTGATTAGACATTAACTGGAAGAAGTTCTAAAACTTTGAACCCTTGAAGCTAAATTAGTATTTAAACACAGTTGAAAAAGCTTAGAACGCTGAACGAATGATAATCTGACAGCAAAACTATGGCAGTTTGTTATAGCCATAATTGACATATAGAAATGTAAATTTTAATATTATATTGTAAATTGCAAAATGTATTTTCATATTAAAAGCCTGAATTACATTGAATTGTCAATTGAAAAATGCATTTTTAAAAATTGCATGATGAATTTCCAAATTGAAATGTCAATTGAGAAATGCATAATACTTTGAATTATGGCTAAAAAGAAAGACAGCTTTAAGAACTGCCCTGGTAAAATACTAAAACCACAAATCTTTTTGATCCAAGTTATCCAGTAAATAAGTCAACTGTCCACTGTTTCGTTAAAGATCCACTCAGAAAAAATGATGTTTTTGGTGTTTTTAACATGTTCTTGTTGCATTTTTCTGATGATGTACGACATACACAAAGGAACTTAAGATAATATTTGCATTTATTCAAATCATAATGAATCAGGACCAAACCAAAAAAGGTAGTTTGAAAAGGAGCTTATTTAAAACGCAGAAACTACATTGGATGACTGGATGGGACGGTTCTGGTTCAGATCCCAGCTGGGTCCATTCTTTGTGGAGTTTCCATGCTCTCCTTATGCATGTTCTTTCTCAGGGCACTCCAGTTTAATTTGATTTATTCGTTTATTTCAAGCATTAATTGTAGACAATAAGAAAGTAAATCACACTGATAACTCAAACTTATTTCAGAAATAAAGTTACACACTGATCATAAAAGAAAGAAAAATCAACAAAATGACTCATAGTCATGAATAGTTATTTTTTTTTAAATGCATACAATTGGCCCCATATTAATTAAACATGATTGTCAATTACAGTCAGTAGAGTTTGATTTATTTCTTGAAAAGGAATATAAAAAAGCAAACTTGTATAATCCCACACCTATTGTGTTGGTTTGTAATTTTGATTTATTAGTTTTAGTTAATAACATTTTGTGCTAGTTTAATATAAGAATGATCTTGTAAATTACACATGCATGCATAGACTATTTAAAAATATGATTCCACCTAATATTGTCATGTTTGTTTTCCATAGTAAAAGAAGAAAAAAATGATGACAAAATGTCATTTTTGACTTGACTTTCTTGCATTTGTATTTCAAGTAAATCTGCAGCAGCATGAAAGATTTTATTTTATTTAGTTGATTTTGGACAATGCATTTCTATTATCATTTCTGAGCAAACATGACCACAAAACAACATTTACATTAAAAATCCAACACTCAAACACAGGATGGATTTTATTTTGAAATTAACTTCTAAGTTATTCTGTCAAAAGTAAAAGGTAAAATTTTTTCTACAAACAAGTGAATACTGTTATATTTAAATTATTGTCAGTATTTAAAATTTATAAATTAATGGCTTAGCAACCACCAAAACATAAATAAAAGGTATTTTTCTAGCAGGGAACAGCAGCTCTTGCTGGGTTTTAGTCAGAAAAAATATGATCCAAATGGGTCTTTTTGCACTAAAGGTTGCAGAGCCCTGAGCTAGGAGTAGTGGAGCAGATATTTGGATGTACAATGCTGCTTCTTAACATTTGAAGTGTTCTTGAGGCCTAAAAGAAAATGGTTGTCCTTCATTATAGAACTTATTCCCCTATTTTTGGCAAATTAATTAGTGCAATCTATTGCTACAATTGGCTCATGACTGATGTGAATGTGGCTACTATAAAGATGTTTTATTCTTTTACTAAATAAAAAAAATCTATCTTAACTTTGTCTGGTCAGCTCTACCTACTGGTGACATGTAACTCTTAATTGTCTCTAAAGTGAAAAAAACAAACAGTAAATTATAAAATACCCCAGACACTTCAATGCTGTAAAAGTACTTTGTTGTGGAACATCATATAAGAATAATTCATGGCCCTCTTTATGTATGTTTGACCCACAGTGACCTTTATGAGGAACTCCGTGTTTTTAAAGTAATGTTCCAACACAGGAATAAACTCCATTAAATGATTCATTCTCAACTGTACTAATTTCAGAAACAAACTTGTCAAATCCTTGGATCAGAATAAGGTTTTTCGTAAAAAGTATTTTTTTTTTCTACTGACTTCGGAGACTCTTTTATTTCTATGTGACATAAATCCTGAATTTTCAGGATTTTATTGTAGTTATGTGTCAAAAAGAAGTGAAGCGTGTTTCCAAAAAACATTCAGAAATTCAAACAGCTCATTTGTGTGTAAAGTATAGAAACTCTGCATGACTTTAAACAGGTCGACTGCTTTGGTCGAAGGATAACCTGGTGATTAAACGTCTTTCCAAACTAGAATATAAAGAACAATGGAAACGTCAGAACATTCTTTGAACAAGTTTAATATTATTTTTAAAGACCTGCTAAAGAAATTAAATAAAAATGTTTAGAAATATTAGAAAAAAAACACAAATCGTGGTTCTACTGTGAGAATGTTTAGTTACAACATGAAGTATTCACACACTGAGCAGAAGAGGTTAACACTGGACCCCCCGTCGGGCTGTCTGTCAGGAGAAGAGGTGCAGCCACATCCCCAAACGGCGTCCACAGGTCGGCTGACCTTCACTGCTGTGTCATCTTGGCGGCTTCAGCTTTGATGAGGGATATGAGCTCCAGATTTATGAGGAACACAAAGCGGAGACTCGCGATCTGAAGAGACATTTTTATTATTAGTTTTGAGCTCATCAGAACTGTGCAGTGTTGGGTTAACGTATTTCACACACCTCTACCACCGAGTTGTTATTTAGCTTCCACTTGTTGCCCGACAGGACCGGTCTCCCGTCGATGTAGATGGGCCGTCTGCCTTCGTTGGCGATGAAGAAGTCTCCGTTATTCTTCAGCTTTATGATTCCTGGAAACACAATGAGTTGCAGAATTTAAAGAAATGTTAATGTTAAAATAAAACACAGAAGATTGTAAATGTTATTAAGATTATAATTTATCACATTGATTGCTTTATTGTTGAAATGAGTGAAGTTGTTTAAGAACTACTCCAATAAAGTTTTTGGTGTTTTTAACATGTTCTTGTAGCATTTTTTTATGATGGAGGACACCATAAAATAATTTTTACTAGGTTACTCAACTCATAGGCAAATGTCTAACAGACTACTGCCAAAGTGCTGAAAATATGTCTCATAAGAGGACATATTAAAAGACCACATTTACATTAGAAAAAGATATAGTTATAGATATATAAGCCATTTATTGTCTTGCGGGAAAAAACAGAATATTCAATCATTTTTGTAGAGAAATGTTAACGACTGGTTAATTCCTAGTACAAAAATCCACTGCGAGTCAGTGGCGTCAGCCGAGTGTTCATCCACCTTGTTTTCTTGATATTTTCCATGCAGGTCCCTCCAGCGACAGATCTACATCCACCTGTTTGTCCTTGGTTGCTCTCCCCAGTGTAATCTGTTTGAACACAGTAGAAACGTCATGAGAAACAGTCTTTAAAGATGAGTCCTTCGCTGCTTCTCACCTCTCGTGATCTCATCAGGTAGCGCACCATTCTGCCTCGTAGTGCTGCTAGAGTCTGGTTGTCAAAGTCTGGCATGCTCATCCCTGATGGAACAGAAACAAACAGCTTTCACAGACGAGAACACACTTGAAACTTTTTCAATGCAAATAAATAAATAAGGTTTGGATCTTTGTCAAGATCTAAATTAACCGTATGTTTAAAAACAACAGCAAAGCACATCAACCCTTTGGAACCTGGGGCCTAAAACTCTGTATTTATCAACTTCTGAATTTACCTCTGTACTTTCAATTTAAAAGGCTACTTGCTTTCTTAGTTGGCATCATTTTAAATCAGAACAACTGCACCTATGACTCACTATCTTTATTTTGTCAATTTTTCTATGCTGTATTCACACACTAGACAAAATCATGCAAAAACAGAAAATTCCATCTGGAAAAAAATTGATACATTTTGCTATGGAAACTCCAAAAAATGTTTAACAAACTGTTTTTACAACATAGAATTAAAGTTTTAGGTGTAATTAAAAAAAACAACAAGAAAAAATGTTGTCAATAAACTAATCAGCTTCCAGGCAGCCCCAAAAAATGAATTTCTTTCCTAAGAGCACTGTTGTCCATCTGACATTTTTCCTGGAATTCTGTTTTTTTTGCTACTTTTTTCCTCAAATTGTCCTTATAGTGTTATGTAGAATAATAAGTTTTTTTTTTTTTTTTGAGGTTTGATCCAGCTGGATGTCAGGTGTTCTACTCGGCTGGAATCTGGGGTCTGTCTACTCTGAAGTGTTCGCCTCCTGCAGTGGCTGCAGGTGGTGAACCGCAGAGTTTCTGCAATTTTTAGACGATGCTGGTGCTCCTTGCTCTAGAAAATTCATGTTGGTCCCCATCCTAAAAATAAATAATGATTCGTTTCCTCTACGGATTTCTAATAGCAGACACCTCCGTTTCACTCCCCACAGCAGGTCCTCTGCTCTGCATAGCAGCCATCAAATCAATATTCATCTTTTGCCTTATTTATATAAAAAAAAGATTGTCCTAAACTACAAATAAATGCCATATTATTTCTTTAATTCAGTAAAAATGTCAGTCAGAATATTAAAGCAAGCTTAAGTTTATTTTAGATGTAGCTGATCTCACAGCTGCTTGGCAGCATCTGTTCCAAAGGGTGAAGGTTAATAATTTAGTCATCAAGAGAAAGTTGGATCATTTACTTCTGCCTATGAAATAAAATAATGTAATTTAAAGCATAAACATATTTCATGACAGTTTCAGAAATGTCAAATAAAGGCTACGGGCACATAGTGACACATTTCAAAAGTGTTAAACTATACCTTTACTTTGAAAACTTTTTGTTCCAAAAACTGGAACTGAGCAGAACAAAGTGAATTCTGAAGTTCTGTTGGGTTAAGTCATTGGTCAATCTGTTGAAAATATTTCACTCCTAATTGTGCAAATTTGAGGCTCAACTACATTTAAATGACAGATTTAGATAAATCTGTTGTCATGAATTGAAAATAAGCACCAAAATTATCCTAAAAATTTGACTTTATATAGGTTTGTTATCTGTAACATCATGCTTTATAACTTTGAGGTTTAAGGGAAATTGTTCTCTCACCTGTGATACTGTCCACGAGGACCTGCCATCGAGGAAGCTCCTGCTCCAACTGTCTGATTTCCTTTTTCTGGTGACGATCTGAAATCATCAGTTCTAAAACAAGAAGATAAAGAAAATCCATCCAGATATGTAAAAACCAACCAATCACACTGTTTCTGATTCAGATAGCATAACTAATCATCAATAATGTCTTAAAAAGAACCTCTTACCGTGTTCTAAGACTTCATCTCTGCTTTCCCTGTGAGCAGAAGAAAACAACAATGGAAAACTTCCTTTAACTTTTACAAACAGGAGCATAGATCTACATAATGGAAAATAAAAGCATCGATTGCCCACAGTGAAAGCTGGACATACTTTAACTTGACATCATCGACCATCTGTTCAGCATCAGAAAAGTTGAGGACCTGATCGCCTTTAGGGAGGGGCTGTACTGCAACACACAAAAGTTCACACTGGGATCACTACAAAGCATTTCATGTTCTCGTTTAATTAAAGATCTTTAATAACTGTTCAGGTTGTTGTGACACGGTGGTCGCATCATACTGAGGTTGTGCAAATAAAACCATACAAAGAAAGTATAAATAAATGCTGTTTTTGTTGCTTGTCCGTAGTAAGAGTATGTTTATTAACATATGTGATTTTTTACTCTCCATTACACATGTTCAGTATAAGCTATGAAGCTGTCCATTAAAAAACAAACAAAAGTATTGAGTAACATCTCAGCTATTTGGTCAGATTGAAGAATTATGAAAAGCTCACATGTAAAACTGCCCTATGGGTAGATATGGACTGCCTGCAGAAAAAAAAAAATTGGGGACCCCGGTAGGCAAAACAAAATATCAAAGTCTATGACCTTGATATTAAGAGCAAAAATGTTCATGTGCAATTTTTAACCACAGGTCATAGCTACCACTTATACAACACATAGTAAGGGTAAAGTAAGTGAGACATGGGCACATAGTACAATTTTTTCTATCTCTTCAAGTCTGGCGCGCTGCGCAAGGAGCGCCTTGCAGGCAGATGTGTGGCTCCTACTGGGTTGTGATCAGTGAGACGGCTCAAAACGGCTCTTTAAGTGTTAAAGATCGTAGACCCCTGGACTAGAGTGTGGTGTAAGGACACCATAACCCGGCATCACCCGTACCTCACAGATAACTTGAATTATCCGAAAAAAATCTTTATGATTCACTCACTACATGCACAACAAAAATAAGTTATATTTTTAGGATGTCTCTTAAGGTGGTCGTACGAGAACTGCCAGACACACCTGCGCTCCCCTTAAGATGCAGCCGCTCCTTTCTACGTCCCTCCATGGGGCTGAACGACCCACAAACAAACAGCATCCATACGGGTCACGTACAGTTGCATGTGACTAAGGCCCAATCGTTTAAACTTCCATACAAATACATGAGGAAGCTGGAATACAGGAACCTACAAATGCACGAACAATACAGGTGGCTCTATCAAGAACAGCAAAATTGAGTTTTAAACCTAATTCCTCTTCTTTTTTAAGCTACAACATTAGTGTTGATTACATTTATTTTTTCTAAATATAGTGACTTAGAAAAACAATCTAACAAATTTGCATAAACACTAGGGATGCCTCAATATTGATTATTTTTTTTATATAAAAATAGTAAAAGCTATTATTACATAACTAAGCAATACAAAGACTAAGTGTA
Organism: Oryzias melastigma; assembly: GCF_002922805.2. Classification (NCBI taxonomy): domain Eukaryota; kingdom Metazoa; phylum Chordata; class Actinopteri; order Beloniformes; family Adrianichthyidae; genus Oryzias; species Oryzias melastigma. The sequence goes on along the minus strand of NC_050516.1, from coordinate 12,451,985 downwards.
GGTAACTCAATGGTGCTCAACTCACCACTTTGGTCATCCAGTAGGTAGTACTGCTTCAGGAGCTGCCAGTGAACCAGCAGGCTCTTGGGTGTGCGGTAAGGGTGAAAGACTGCAGGGTGTTTATTTAGAAGCTCCTGAAACACTTCCAGTTTGGGTTGACTGGTCTGTTATGAGACAATTTAAAAATATATGCATTATCTGCATAAATAATAATAATCAAACGACAAAATTAATCTGTACGCTACAATTTATGTAATTTTTGATCTGAAAATTTGATCTAATCCAAAAATGAATAAATAACACCCACTGATCCAATCTTAGCCAGCAATGCCTGCTCAGCCTGACTGAAGAGAGCTTTGCTTTGGATTGCGGCGATTGCCTCCGGATGAAGCTGTCGCATGGCCTGCCACGCTAGCCTGTGCGGACAGACAAAACAGAATGAGCAACGTCCTCAAAAACAAGAAAAATGTGAAAAAAGGATAGCAAAAAATGATTCCTGTGGGCATTCTCTTACTTTGAGATGACAGGATCGTACAGCAAAGCGTACCACCTCTCTTTAATTTCAAGCAACGTGAAGCGACAACTGAACTTGACCCCCAGATGAACAGAGGTTAAGTCTGTAGTCTGAAGATAAGCAGAATAAAAAAATTAATTGAAAGTTTGAACAACAGTAATGCATCAATGGTGTGCAAACTCACAAAATAAAAAATGCTCACCTGTAATACAGCATTAATTAGAAGTAGGTCATCTGTGGGTTTCCATCGTCCCAGATCTTTGGTAATATGTAAAGGCTGCTTGCTTTTCTTTACTCTTTTGGCCATGGGTGGAGGGTTTAGTACCATTGTAAGAGGAGTTCCAGATTTTGTCACCTTTTGAAATAATAATAATAATAAATCAGATTATTTTATTTGTTTCAATAACTAGTGGGGCATTAGTGGTAGTGCATACCTTTTTTTTCTCACTAGATGAAAGCTCACTTCCCAAACACCGAACAGGTTCTATGAGAGGAGGACCTTTGACTCTACTGGACGACTTCACGAGGCTGCTCTCCACAAGCTCATCATCAAACTTCTTTCTCTTTATCGACCTTGTAAGGCAGAGACGGTAAAAGTAACCCGTTATTTTTCTTAACATGAACATTTATTTATTTCTTTCTACCTGTTTCACAGATAGATCAGCAGAACATACTAAAACATTTAAACCAAACCTGGACGAGCTTCTCCGTTTGGGGACTCCGCTACCAAAAGATTGTGCTGACGGTCTCTTCACATCTTTTACCCCAAGTGACTCTTCATCTTCTGACCGACTCTGAACTCCAGATACTCCCACAGATGCACCAGTAGAGTCACCAGACTGCATCTCTTCATCAGCGTAAAGAAGCAGGTTTGGAATCAGCTGTAACAAAAACATAAATAAGGACATTAGGGGTAATTGGTTTGACGTGTTAGCCTCTAAAATAGATGTAGCCATGTTATTTCGACTTATGAGTGTACCCCAACCTTTAACTGTCCTGCTTAATTGGCATGCTTTTGAAAGCAAGAATTACACAAAATCACTAATAAATATATAACGTTTTAAAACCTCTGTTTTCCCATGTTTCTATTAGTTCAGTTCACGACCTATAGGAAACATTTATCTTAATGGATAAATATAAACCCGTGTTTACCATTACATTTATATCTATGAGAGTTATACTGCTACATAATTTATTTACATACAAGCAGTCCTTCATAAAAACACAAAGTGGATTTTTTTTTGGCTTCGAATCTAATTTTCTGGTTATGCTACTTCTTTGTTAGCATACCATTTTAGCCGATAACTCCCTCTGCATGAGTATGAATTTAAATGTAACATTTCACATTTTATTTAACGAAAACAATTCGCATGTTGTTTATGCTGCAATTTCCACAGCAATCACGCTTCTAAACACAAGTTGTAGCATTTTATTGGTGTTGACTAGCTGCTGTTAGCTCACTAACGTAGCAATTTACAACAGCTAATGTTTGGTGGTTAGCAAGCTGGGAAAACGGTGACTTTTGACTTACCTTTACTCCGCTATAGTCGTTGCGTCGTATGACCAGCAATTAGATAAAAAATTTAGCCTGATTATACGTATTTTGGCAGGTGTGTTTGTTTAAGTAACATATCTAACACGAGCATTTAATGTTTAGCTTATTAGCATTAGCTTAGCTCTACTGCTGTTTCCTGCTACTCTGAGGTCAAACTGAGGGTTGAGCCTCTAGCGCCCTCTGCTGGACTGGAATGGAAGTCATATCAGTTAAACAGGAGAGGTTGGATGAATGAATGAATGAAAATTCATATTATATGAAAAAAAAAAGTATTTTTCAGATTCAGTTGCGATGAACAGTGTTAAGGTGAGTTGATTGATGAGGTGTCAAACTTGTCATTCCTGTATGATGTATGTTATAAAGTAGCAATAAAATAGTCTGAACTTTGTTAACCTCTTGACATTAAAATTTATTATAGATAAAAAAAAACTTTTTTTTTTGCTTTTATGGTGCTAAATGATGTTTATTTTTAGATCGAATGTGGCTGATGCTTATTTGCATCAATATGCTTAAAAAAAATGTTCTGTAAGAAACTGAAATTTTCAATTTTTTCTTTATTTTATGCACCAATATCATGGAAAACAAACCTTACATTTTTCCATAAACTGTTTTTAAACAGTATGAGTTGAGTTTCATGTTCCAAACTTATTTGATTTAATGCACACACATTCAAGTCTGCAGACAGAGTCTCAGCAAGCAACACAGCTGAACAACCGCTGCACTGGTTTACGACATGGTCATGCTCTGCAGGATCTTTAATTGTATTTCTTGTAAACATTGATGTCTCGTGTGCGGAGCAGCTGTCCTTTGGTATTGAGCTAAGGGCAATCAGAAACACGTTTGATCGGTTTAGAACCTAATCTGATGCAGCTGATGGTGTTTTAGAAGCCTTAGCTTTAGTTGAGGTGTTGCAGCAGCTTTACCTGCTGGGTGGTGACTGAAGGAGAAAGCAAAAAATGCTAAACAAGAAAACAGGCACCAAACGACGACCCCAAAAATAACTTGAAATCTTTTTTATTGGAGTTTACAGGGTCAAAAAGCATTCAGCGTGAATAAATACAGTCTGGATTTACAGTTTTTTTTTTTTTTTGCAAAAACAATATCAAGTTTCTGTAAAAATGCAAAAGAATCAGCACCATTCTGCATTTTTTTCTGAAAATTTTGAGTGACACCATGTCGTCCTGCAGAAATGTTAACAGCTGCCCTACTTTTAAACACCTCCTCACCAAATCTGTCACTCAAAAGCACCCAAAAAAGCATACCTGCTTTACAATATTGAACATAATATAGTCTAACAACAGCAGAGTTAAAAATAGAGGTCTTGTTTTTAGAGTACTTGCTCTATCCTGACCGATTGGACACACACAGACCAGCTGTTTGAGCGAGTTTCTGATTTATCAGCACAGAGAAGAAACTATAATTAGTATTTAACAGTGCAAAAATAATATTAATCACAGTTTCTTATTTCTATAAAGGGGTTACTAAAAATGTTATGGCCTAACAGCAGCTAACCACCACTGTGCTGTAGCAAATTTCAAGAAATCTCCAAAAACCTCTCTAATACTGTCAGTTTAAATGAAAAAAAAATATTGCTTATTTGATTTAGTTTTCTCTACTTCCAAAGGATTTGGTCATTTTGCTTTTAGAAAATGAAAACTAAGCTTGCAATCAGAGTTTTTGCGTTGAAGTGCTCTTTGATGAGCCATCAGCTCTCGTCCTGCGTGTAGCGTGCAGCTCTCTGTGTCACCGTCGAAGGGCTGCAGCAGAGCAGCAAAGGAGCGCTTCTTTTTTTCTTTTCTTTGCTGTGTCAAAGGTTAAGGCCCGCTCTGACATGAACCGGTACGTGCAGCAGGCTATTGCTGCCACAGCACCTGTGGTAACTCTGCTTGCCCAGCTCTCCTCGTGGCCTGCAGGGGGGGACTCGCGTTGGCATCTGTAAATGACCAGCTCGGGCGAATAGGTCACCGTTCAATAAACTGCAGGTTGATGACATTTTCAGGAACTAGAAGGGTCCGTGTCATCGGCTTCACAGACACTCCCTCCGGGTCTGGCTTCACATCAAACTCCATTAGAATCTAAAGAGACAGAAAACGGAGCGATTAGGAACGAAGCCCTGGAGACTAAATAAAAACAACAACAAATGCTAACTAGTGGCTGGGAAATCCCTATAATACATAATCCAATTAATTCATCAGGAAATGGATTTGCATAAATATTTAAAGCCCCTTGTTTTACGCTCCTACATTGTTCCAGGAAAAAGCTAGAAGATTTGAGGCAAACTCGAAACAAACACAGCAACGGTCCAAATATTTTGTCAGTTACTGAAGGAGTAAGTGAAATAATCTGTGAAAACGAGCAACTAACTGCACAGAGTTTATATCCATATCAGCACAAATGAAAAGGTGCAAAAAAACAAATTTTCCAACTTCCTAAAAGTGGTTTAAAGACAAGTTGTGTCAAATGTAGTCACCTTAACTCTCTGCAATGGGGATTTATTTATGGATTAAGGATTAAAGAGATAAATTGTAATCCCATTGAAGCAACGCTTGAAGCCTCTTGTTTTACAAAATTGAGTTCAATATTCTCCATTAATGAAAATGATTGGAAGTAGACCCACTGGGAGCAGTGGATATATAAAAGTTTAGCCCGAAATGTGAGAGGATCCAACTTTGGTCCACCTTGTGCTCGCAATTGATCTTCCGTGCAATTCATTTACAGAAGAAAACTGCCTCCCAATCCTGGATCTCAAGTACACCTTTGCTCTACTTTACATGTCCCTCATTCTAAATTCTACCAGCCCACTGGCTTCTGTCATAAAATTGTAATATGTAGGCCCTAGAACTTACTAAGAACGATCATTTCTTGATTTAGATTGGCTAATTTATGCAATAAAACTGCTTTAAACAAGTGGCAACAACCTTTGGCTTCTTAATCTTCAGGGTCAAACGAGGGGAATGGATTTATTTATATCTGTGATGAAAACCAGTCGTTTCTATTTTTGAATATAATAATTTGTTATTTTCTTGTTTGCATAAATAACATTTAGAAGTTTAAGTATATGGAATACTCATTTGAACCCAGATTTAAGTTTGACAAAAAAATGTTTCTTTATTTCTGATCTTCAAATATGAGGAGTGCTTCTTATTTTTTTTGTTTGTTTGCTGTGTCAAGGGTTAAAGCCCTCACCTGTTTTTAACCTCACCAAATCTGGTCCTTTTTGCAAAAAGTTTGGACACCCCTTTGTCCTACACACTTGACTCAATTCTGAATCAGGTTTAGTACCTAATTTTTCGAAGTATAGATAGTGTTTTCATTTTTATTTTTTTGCATAGTTTGGCCAGGGATGCTACTTAAAAAAAAATGATATAGTAACAACCACTAGAGGGCACTGTAGGTACGTATACTGGCTACTGAAAGCATTGCAGAAGAAGAAGCACTGCTTTAGTCTCATGCCGGCCTCGCTTGTTCAAAAGTGACAGAGGATGAAGAATTCAGTGGATTTAGTGATTTCAAGTGATATAAAGAGTTAAGTTGACATGTTTTTTACAGTTATCTAAATAATTGTTCACGTACTGCACTAATAGACTAGATTAATCCCATGTTTCATGTAGCTGAATAAGCATCAGTATACATATATTCAGTCTATTATTGATATTTAGTTAGCTTTTGGCCCTGCGACAGACTGGCGACCTGTCCAGGGTGTACCCCGCCTTCGCCCTTCAGTAGCCGGGATAGGCTCCGGCACCCCCGCGACCCCGAAAGGGAAGAAGCGGTCAAGAAGATGGATGGATGGATGGATAGTTAGCTTTTGTTCCTGTATTTTGTTAAATAAATCACTCCCAAAAGTGCAACTTATGTATGATTTTTACTGCTTTTTTTGGTCGCTACGACCAAAAAATATGGTACGGAACAAAACTGTAAAAATTACCGAACAGTGTTGCCTAAAAACCAGGGCTAGAACTTAAAAAAAAATAGAAATTTAAATATAGTCATTTGATTCTATGGAGCCAATTTAAAACTTTTTTTAGCTATGACCACAAAGACCATGGCACAAGTTCCCTGAACCCTAGCTGTCTAAAATGTACTAAAATAAAATTAGGAAAGAAGCCTAAAAGTTGTCAGAAGACGCCACCATTTTCCTTTTTAATGGAGCTTCAACCTGGAAGTTCATTAGGACTATTCCACAACCGAAGCAAGGAGAAAAGAAAATAGAGGAAGTGATGTAGGTGCCATGAATCTCAAGTAAAAAGGGGTAAAAAAGCCTAAGATTGGAGAAACAATCAGTCATGGGAAGGTGCTGATCAGAGGACTGAATCCTGGCACCATGTGGAAAGTAGGTTTCCATCTTCCTCATACTTTTTTTTCCTTCTTCCTAGTCCATGCTTGTTTTGGACAAACCACCCACAAACAAGTAAATCTGAGACCCTGACTAATCCATTTAGGCTGCTCTCAACAGTGCAGTGTGAAAGCAAACCAAAGCAGCGTGTGAAGTTTTTTTTCCTTGTCCAATCAGGCCACGTCTGCCAAACTAGACTGAAGGCGCCTAATCTGTAGAGCATGGGATAACCGTGAACTTTCTGGAGACAAATGTGAACCAAAATATAGTCGTACAACACTGAAAAACATTCGAATGTCTCCACAGTGAAATCAGGCTGGTTTTATTGGAGCAATTGTGACGTTATTGATGCTAAATTTGGTTTATGAGCTCTTGCTTCACATTTATTCTTTCATATTGTTCTTCTGAGGTAACATCTCAATTGATTTATCTGGATAAAAAGAAGTCCAAATGCACACTGACATTCAGGATGTTATCTCTAAAGATTATCCATTAAACAAACCTGCATAGAAGCTGTGTCGACAAAGAGCAATGAAGCATGTTTGCTGACATACTATCCCCAGAGTCGATGCTACTCACCCGGGAAAGAGCGAGGTAGAGCTCCAGCTCAGCGATGCGCCGGCCTATGCAGCTGCGCTTTCCTACACCGAAGGGAACCGAGGCGTACGGGTGGTGAGCCTGCTCCTTCCTGAACCAGCGGCGGGGTTGGAACTCGTGTGGGTTTTGAAAAACCGCCGGGTCTCGGGACGTCGCAAAGTGGCACAACGTAATGAGAGTCTGGAAGGGAAGCGCTAATGGTCAGAATGCAAAAGCGCTTAAATTGGTGCTTGAAGGTAAAAGACTCACGTTTTTAGGAATAAGGTATCCTCCAACCTGGATGTCTCTTTCCGTAATGACCCTTGCATTGGCAGGAATAACTGGATACAACCTGATAAATAAAGTTGAGTCACGTTAGCTAAAAGAATAACACTATTAAATCTGTCCACAGAAACAGTTGGATCATACCTGAGCACCTCTTTTACTGTAGCTTTAAGCAGAGGCATGCGAGCCACGTCTGCAGCCCCGGGTGTCCTCCGACCCTCCAGCACAGTCAGCACCTCCTGTCGGAGTGAGGCCTGCACCTCTGGGTGGCGGGACAGCTCATACAGCGACCAGGACAAAGTGCTGGAGATCTTGATACAATGAAACGGCAGCGTCAAGCTGGGCTCTGGACTTTTGAGTAATGAGATATCGGAGACTTGTTCCTACCGTGTCCACTCCTGCAAGCAGGAGCTCGGTGACGTTGCTGTAGACGGTCTTCAAGGGGAGTCCAGTCTGGGACAAGAAGTAGGTAAGATAGCGACCCTTAACCTTCTCCCCTCTGCTCACTTTTTTTGCTTCAGCAGCCATGCGGCGGTCAATGTGATCTTTAGCTGCAGGAGAACAGAGATACCACCATGATTTCTGTTTTTTTTTTTTTTCTAAATTAGGACAAATTATGATCTAAAACCACATCAGTTTTAAAGTTGAGGACTTCCTGTTCATGGCAGCTGATGTGGATTTGCATAAAATGAAACACTTTAATCTTAATTTAAGGAGATTATTGCAAAAACCTTCACTCCACCCTCAGCAGCACGAGTTCAAGTGACCACTTTTGATTAAAAGTCAAAGTTTTGAGCCTCTGCGCTCAAAACAGAAGTTTTTATAACTGATTTCCGGCTCATTTTAAAGTTAAACCAGTTCATCTTTGACCAATCAGGACCTGGGATTTGGTAGCGATGTATGGATGGTGTCCCTTTTAATTAACAGAAGTGCCAACCGTTTGAAAACTGATCATGAAGCAGAAATTAATAATAGGAAAATTACATGACACCAAGTCTTTCATATACCGGAGTAGAGCGGTTAAAGAAAAAGACTGGAGCAAGATTCTTGAGAGGGAACTGGTTGCAAGCAAGATGGCACCCAAACACAACATCAAATCCATCGTAAGTGGAAATGTCGCAACTGTAGCCGGAAGCCAATTTGCATATCTTTCCTAGAGGATTCCGAACTGTAACCTTAACCCAGTTCAGGTGTTTCTTTTAGAGGCGTGAACTTTGTCCGAGAACTTCCAGCTAATGATGCTCTGGTGCCACCTTGGGGCCAAGTTGTTGTCTGCAGCCAGGTCCTCTTGAGATTTGCTCCACTTTGACATTTCACACTGAGCCAACTGTAGGTGGCGGACATGTGCTAGTAAACAGTAGATTCAGAGAAGAAGAAGAAGGCCTTTTATAGGCTTGACATCTCGCTATCTTAAGATCTGCATTTGTCCCTTTGGATTGAGTGGGAAAATCCCACAGAACCCAATGACAAAATCCACTTATTTTAAAGAAATAATAGTAATGAATATCATGTTTCAAGTTTGCATTACACAACTTCCTGTTCCAGCTTTCTTTAGTATTCTAATGAATAGGGTTAAACCATTAAGAAAATCTTACCAAATTCAAACATGTAATCCCAGGACTGGCAAAACACTCTCCAGGGTTTGGGGCACAGCTGGTGGAGCCAGCTTGGCATGGCCATGGTGAGGAGCGTCATCACAAACATGGTGTTAATGGCCCGGATAAAACGCTCCGTCTCTTCAGGAACGACCAGATCCAGGCAACCAATCCGAGATTCAAACAGGACTGAGGAAATACCTGCAACAAAAAAATAGAAAACGGGATGAGAAAGAGTCTATACTGTAGGAAAATAGATGAATAAAACAAAACTGGTAAAGAACACAGCTCCAGATAATGTATTTGCACTAATTCTGGAACCCATTTATCATCTGTGTCTTCTTGTACATAGTTCCTGCCTAATGACAGAGTTTGTTCCAGTCCAGCTCCACCATGGAAAGCTCAGATCTTACCTTCAAGTCCAAAGCGATAGAACTCGCTTGCAATGTCGGTGACGAGTCCTTGAGGACTTCTGCAGAGGCGAAGCTTGGAAATGAGATCAGCAACCACGCAGTTGAGGGTTTTATCGTAAGCTTCCACCGCCTTTGGACGCAGCATGTGTTTCCCCAGCAGACTTCTCACTGCTTGCCACTCCTCCCCCTCACTGGAAACACCCGCAGAAAGCATTTTCAATGACATGCAGATGTGGATACAGTCTACTACTGAGAGCTTTTAAGAGAGTTCACATCTGACAGAGTTTGAGACGTGTCCATCTGGCATCAGAAATACTCACGATGTCAAGAGTCCACAGTGATGTCCTCTGAGCTTCCTGTAGTCCTTCCAGGAGGAGAGGTTGGAGCGCATGGGGTGCAGGCCCTCCTGCCTCAGGACCTGCTCTATGAGGGCAGGATCAGCCACATGAACAGTCAGGATGGGGCCAAAGCTCGCCTTCCACATGGGGCCATACTTGTGCAGTCCCTCCAACTGGGGAAATGAGACAAAGATTTTCAAAAACCCTGCAGATTACTTGTCCTACGCCCTCTTCTTGGGTGCACTGAGGCTTTGTTGGGGGGATGAAAAAGAGAGAAGGGGGCATTGAGTGACATCATTTGCATTGCAGATGCACGGCCTCTGAAAAACACTCCTACTAACATGCTTATCCAGCAATGCATTTTACTCAATGAAAATATGGATCTCATTTTGGCACATACTGAGCATAAATCCACATTTACGCGTATGATTTATGGGGTTTAAAGTCCCACTCATTTACCTGTAACTCGTGCAGGCGCGACAGACCCCCTTTTGCAAATAAGTCCCAGGCAAAACTGGCAAGGGACGGTCCGGGCATGTCGTCCAGGGTCGCCACCGCCTGCGCCTTGGCGCGCGCCGGGCTGGCCGCTGCGCCCTCCGCCCACCTCTCCATCCACTTGACCAGCGGGAAGGCGCTGCGGCCGGCCACTCGAAGATGTTGCTGCAGCATCCTTCTCACACAGACCATGAACCGGCGGCGGGCTGACCAGACTCCCTCGGACGTCGATGCTCATTTTGCTTTCCCGGCTGTATTTATAACGCGAGACCTGCCGCTCCGGTCTGCAGACAAAAAGCTGTGAATTTTCTTAACCTGAGCCAATCATGGGTGTAAAATCTGCTCAGGTCCCGCCCCGACTGGATGGAACAACGACAGCGTGATCCGAGAAGAAGGTGCGTCCAATCACAGCGCTCAACGCCGACCATCCCAGGCGCAGCACACGTGGAAGTCCTGCATAAATAATATGTGTCTCCTGAAGTTTGCGCAGCTTATCTCGGCTCCTGCGAAGCATTTTGTTCTCCAATAATTCAATACATCGACACTTTTAAGTTGAACTCTCTCCAAAGTCATTGTTATATTTGGTACAATTGATCTGAAAGGTGTTCCAAGCAAAAAAAAAAAAAAAAAAACACACAAAAGAAATAATTTGTATTCATCCAAAACTCAAATTGTTTGAGTAAATCTGCATTTTTCATAGTTTTTGATGCATTTTGGTCTCTTTACTGGGTGATTTTCCAGCTAAGAGACAAAATCCTGACCTGATTTGAACTGGAATTTGTCCAAACACAATGTGTGTGGAGTGTGAAGTAACATCCCCAGGGCTATACTCGGAATCTGCTCTGACATTTGACCCCACATTTCATTTGCTTTAACCAGAAATCTCAAATCACCCGTTTCAGAGAATCACAGAGCTGTCATTTTGAAATCTGAAAGATGATGTGCCAATGCAAACGATTATATGTGCGTATGCATATCTGCTTATGTAATTATTTATCCTTTTTTTCTAAGGTTTACACTTTTCCCATCTTTTTGTTGTAAAATTGTCCGTGCACATAGCAAACATGATTACATTTGCACATATCTTTTTGCACATTATTACAGAAATATTTATTTTTGCACACATTTTCACCCATGTTTATATTTTATTTTATTAAATAGTAATATTTTCTGTTTTTGCACTGAGATGGTGACTCCTAAATGCATTTATATCTAGCTATGATTTTCTTTAAAATCATTTACGACGAGACAGTAAAATTTAGAAATATGGCTTAAATCTTACTGAATGCAACAAAAATGTGAGGATCACCACCCGTTATTTTATTTTTTTCAATTAAGAAGTGGGTACTTGGTGCAATATAAAAGAGTGCTGTATAGGAAACCAGCCACAATTATTCTGCACCTACTTAATGTATCATAAAATGCTCACATTTGCACACAAGTATGCATTGAGCCTCCATTCTGCATTCACAAGCTTGATGGTAAGTGCCAAAAAGGCTTATGACTGAAACTGCAACTGCATCATTTAACATATATGATTAAATAATGATGCTTTAAGCATGTTAACTCATACATTATGAAGGCAATGATGCCAGCCGAATGCTACAATCACAGAGGAATGTACGTAAAAGCTTGCAGCTGGTGGAAATAGTAAAAAAAGGAATCCTGTTTGATACTGTGAAGGAGCCCCTAATGTACATTTTACATGAGGTTGTTAGCAGTGACTGTGACCTGTGTGTTGCCTTTTCTTTTCTTTCCTCCCTGCAGTTTTGTCTGTGATTTACAAGAGTGTCCCTGATCGACTGCTTTGGGATTTGCAGACAAGGTCATAAAAAAGTGGATTTTTTTTAAATACAAAGAAACTGTTCATGCATCACATTCAGTTTTTTAAGAGTACATTTCTGTTAATTTTTGAGATCTATGATTAGTCATCAGTTTGTAAAAATAAAGACTGAGGCAATATGAGCCTCGTTTCCACTGAGAGGTTTAGTCCAACATGATCCGGTCCGGTATTTTGAGTGTTTCCAAGGTAAAATTGACCCATTAAACTGTACTGATCCATACCTGTTGGAGGAACCATCGGTTGTAGGTCCATTGAAAAGTGGGACAGAACGATTGGGGTGGGGCTGTTGTAGCCACCCGTGGATTGGCAAAAGATGATGACGACATTAGCAAGCGTCAGTATAGGCTAACATTTCCAATGCTTGTAAGCATTCAGGTTTTTGTGGTCCCAGGTAAGGCCTCTATGTTGAAAATGTTTGCAAACAGTAGCAAGGCTTAGTCTGCGGTGGAACTACAAACGTTCGTTGCCACCCGTGGCGACAGTGTGAAACAGGGTGACACTAGCTGTCTACACCACAGATGTGCCGTGAAAACAAGCCATTCAGTGGAAGCAAGGCTTAACTGAGTAGAAACGCTCGCCAGAATTAACTGGACCGTACTGTACCACCCCTTACCATACAGTACTCTACTGGACCACTCGGTGGAAACGAGACTATGAAGTATAATTGTGTATTAAGACAGGAAAAGTATATTGGTCCGGACTGAGTCCGCTTGATTGGTCGAGATTGAGTCCTAAACTTTGTGTTTGGTCTGTTTTCAAACTGGTTTCATGCTGATTTTTCTGTTTTGAACTAAAACCTGCCAACAAAACCTACTAAAGACTAAAGATCTTTTCCGTCATTGGCCAGGAATTATGAGGTCAAAGCAACAAGAGAAAGAACAATGGAAGTCCCATGTTTTACAGTCCTTGTCAGGATAATTCACTTATTCAAACTTTATATTTCGCTTAACGATTTTGAATGTCTGCATCAACATCAGATACGACACTTTTTACTTTGGAACGGCGAAGGCATGCTGTGAGGTGGTTACTGAGAAGATGAGGCTTAGAAGGTAAACACATAGATTGGAAAACAGTGTGAGAATCAATGTGTGTCACGTAACAGTGGCCATTTTGGTTCAGTTGTTCCACTCTGAACATGGAGCTTATTCAGACTGAGGAAACTAGAAAACGAACCAATACCACCTCCAAAGATGGGTCAGAGAGCGGTTCCTGGGGTTCAGACTGAAAATTTCTTCTGGATTATAGGTGCCATGAACTCCTTGTGTCCAGTATGAATACAACCTTCGTTAACCTTAAATTTTCCAATTCTTGCACATGACAAAAGCTATATCTTAGAAAAGATGATTTAAAAAAAAAATCTGAGCATTACTTTTGAAACATCAATCACATAAGGAAATTTAATGAATGATTTTTCACAGATTGTTTTGGTCACACCACAGATCAAAACAGATCAATTACTCTCAGTTACCACATAATGTTATTTTAGGCTCCAAAGTGGAAATTACAAAAACAAAAGATATCAATGAGCTCAGTGGCAAAGAACTCAACAATGACATCCAAGAGCACCCGATGACTCTGACTTATGTCTTTTCTGTATCTGCAAAATTCAAACCCACTTTCTGCTTTAGAGGCTCAAAAAACACTAGAAAGTCTGGAGGATAAAAATGCAAAAAGTACAAATCAAGTGTCAGAAAACGTCAGTAGAGCAGCTGCCCTAGACTTCCCTCAATCTCTATCTCTAAGAAAACCTGATAAACGCCGACCTCTGAGATGTTCTGGAGCACATAAACAAGTTTTAAAAGAAGGTCACAGATGTCTGGAGGTGTTCTGGTCTTACACAACACTCTGCAGACAGATTAAATCCAGTTATTTTTGACACGTTTTTGTGATCCAGTACAGCAGCAGCAGCTCATGATCGGCTGCTGAGTCAGAAAATCTGTTGGTACTAACCCACTTGTGTGTAAATACTGAGCTGTAAATCCAGTAGAGTTGAGTATTTATGAGAGGGGGCTGGTGAATCTGGACCCTTCAATGGGTTTTTACCTGTATGATAACGAAGGGGTGGGGGTGGCCTCAGAGTCGTTCTCCTTCATTACATTGGCCCTGTGCCTAAAAGAGAGGCTGCCATAGACTCAGACTGTGTTAAAGTTCATGTCTGCAGTCTGTGTATATAGACAAGTCTATGTGTATAGATGTACAGTATGTATCAATGACCATTTATGAACCTTTGTATGTATGAGACCCCTGCTGCTTTTGAAAATATTTAGTCTACCCCATAGCAACTAAAATAAAATATTTCATTAATAATAGTGCAAATTATTTGTCTAAATCTCAGCAAAAAATATTGTCTTGTTTTTATTTTTTTTACTTATCTTTATGTCACTGTGAAGGTTTTCTCTGCTATTTTTACGTTGACACCCCAGCTACATCTATATCTGGGATGCCCTTTTACTTTATCTTTACAAACTAGATGCTCATTTAGAATATTGAAAACAACAAGCTAATGTAAGTTAACCACAGAACTCTTATCATTTATTTCAAAATTTCATTTTGTTTTGAAAAACAAGGAATGATACAAATTAGGCTCAAATAAAAATAGTTTTCAGATAGAGTTGGATTCGTTTCTGTCTTTCCTTGTGTTTCTCCTCCTATCTTTGTTTGCAGATTTCTGCCCAAATTGTCTGGGGCACCTAACCGGACGAGGACCTCCAGCTCAGCTTTAGCTACTGCCACATCATCTGTTGGAAGCCCCCCTAGCTGGCAGCAGCAGAGCTTTGCTTTGTTTGCTTTTGTTAGAAACTTTGGTCCTCATATTTTTTTTTTTTTTTGCATTTTGAGAAAATAGTTTTTGGAAAATAGTTTTTGTAAATAAATTCCAGTTTATTTTGAACCTGAGTTTGTTTTTTAGAATTTTTTTTAGTTATTTCAGTTGTGTTTATGTTGCATCCTTTGACAAGCCGCTAGACAGAGGTGCAACATTCTAAGGACTAATTTTGATTTTGTGACATTTTTGGTAGCTAGTTTTCTTTATCTTATGATAAATGGCTTTGGGGTTTGCCTATTTCTTTGTTGTTGTTTTTTTATTTAATTATTTTGATGGTTTAGTTTGGTTGACAAGTTTTATTGTCAGAGTTTTTGACTTGTTGGTATAATTATTATTTTTTTTCCCCGACTTTTAAGTTACATCTTTTTACAAGCTGCTAGACAGAGGTGGAACAAATTGGGGCTCGTCCGGGATTAATTATGATTTTGTGACATGTTTGGAACCCAGTTTTCTTTATTTTGTTATATATAGCTTTAAGGTTTGCCTATTTGTTTCTTGGTTTTTTATGTATTTATTTTCTGTCTGTAGTTTGGTTGACAAGTTTTAATGTAAGACTTTTTGACTTGTTGGGATTTTTATTTATATATTTATTTTTTTACCTCTATGTTACATCCTTTTTTAAAGCCCCCTAGACAGGGGTGTGTAACACTGTTTATTTTTCTAAATCTTTCCAAAAAAAAAATAAATAAATAAAGAAGCAGACAAATGTGCTTCTTTTATGTGGACATTAAGGTCAACAGTATGTCTAATTTATCCTGTTTAAAGTTTTAACACATGTTAATGAATGAATGAACATTTGACGAGTATATGTAAATCATAATGTATGTACAACACCTTTTATCTGTCTTGAAAAAGTTTAAAATGATTTACTATCACGGTGTTTAAATACATGAATAAACAGTAAAGGTTATCTATAAGAAATTATATGGAAAACAAAGTATATAAAATTATTGAACATCGCCAGATGAGGAATGCATGTAGTATAAGATCACAGAAGTATAAATGTTAAACATGTCTCGTAAATGTACTTATGCTAATGTATCTTTATCTTCCTTTTAGAATTTTATTCAAGATAAAACCCAAAAATAAGCACAAATAGACCATGAAGTTTATCGTAAAGAGTCCTGCTACGAAAAACTAAAGGTTTCTTGCTTTTAGAGTGCTGCAGATTCTATCACACATTCAGTCATGAGCAAATCAAATTGAGAGATTTTTTTCATAATTAGAATGATCTCGACCAACAATCTTGATTTATTCCAAATAAATGTAATCATACCTATCATAAAAATGTCCATTTTGTGAATGTTCTTCTTTAAGTTTTTCTGTAAAGATACATATTTATGATCTGTGAGGCATTCCGTCTTTATACTTTGATAAAGTTTTGAATGATCAAGAAGTTTCATCATATTTAAACTTATCCTAACAAGAAAATGGTCATCCGTGATCTGAAGAGCTTCACAAAGAAACAGGACGATTTAACGAGGCGGACCAGCTGCACAAGAGCACACTGGGTAAGACGATGTGGAACCAAGAATCAAGAAAGTACATCAATAAAGTGGACGAATAATGATTTTTATAGGCATACATGCAGGATTATGAACATTGTACAAATAAGAAAACACTTTTATGTCCTGAAATGAAAAGGTGTGGTAAAAGGCATCAGTTAAATTAGCAGCACATCTGCACACCAGATGTCTGACATGTGAGAAGGAGCATTTCAGTCTGATGTATTTCCACCGCAATGGCTGCATGCATTCGAGGGATAGTGCTCTGTCTTCATGGCTAAGCTATATTAGACACACTTATTATACATATGATTACAACTTCATGTCTTTTTTCACTCTTGAATCTATAAATATCACCCATAAACCAGAAAGAACTGCAAACATGTGCCTGAGGTTTCTCATCTTTACTTTAATGATAGAAATCTCTCCACAACATTATATACAACCTTCATATCTAATTTATAATAAGCAATTTTTACAAAATCTGTTTTTTTTTATCACAATTCATGTTGGATCATCATTTTGTGAACAAGTCACCAGTTTTGATAAAAAGTATTTAGTATAATAATACATATTTTAACATTTTTAATTTTAAATCAAACATAAATCTTGAAAAAAACTGTTATAAAACTGATATAAATCCTATTTGTGTTTTAAAGTACAAATCTTCCAAAAGTCGGCTGCTGAACTGACCTCCTCTGAGCTTCATGTTTCACCAACACCTAACAGAAAATGTTTGTGAAAGAGAAGGGTGTTTCTCGTCTAATTTTATGTTAACTCAGAGTCTTTCAGCAAAACAAATGCTTCAAATCCATTTCTAAAGTGATGGAAATCAGGGGCGCTGCTCCTCCGAGGAACCACGTCTCAGTCCTGTTGAGATGGTAAAGCGGAGCTTGCATAGCCGGCAAAGACCAACCTGAAAGAATTCGCTAAGATGCTTAACTAGCAACAGGCTCAGAAGGCATCTGCCAGCATGACTGGAAACCTTACACAAGAAGTTTTTGTTGGTTCCAAATCTGAAAAGCAGTTGTAACTATTATATTTTATCATGTATGCTTTTAAAATGTTGTATTCTCAAAGAAAAGTACAGATTCAAGGGGGAAAAAAGGCTGAAATATGTGCAGTTTTCCTTCTGATCTTTGGTCCATGCACATTCTGTGTGCTCTTTGAGTGCTTTTGTTGTGGTTATCTCATTCGGAAGTGTAGAGAAATCCATGAAGAGAGCACGTGACAGCCAGGTGGAACAAAAAAAAAAAAAAAAAGGGAATACCAGCAAGCTGGAAAAGTCCGGGAAAGCAGGCACTATTGTAACGAACAGACAAAAACATCAAATTTGTAATGGGTAAAAAATACTGAATGCAGACACTTTCAATAAAGTTACCCAAAATCTGAGGATGAATTGAACACGGCAATGGATCTTGGTGCAGATCATTGTTCTGAGGTCTAAAAGTGAGTCCCTTCAGGTGTCTGTGAACACAATTTCAGAGGTGTAAAGTACTTGAGTAAACGGACTTTGTAACTTTACTTAAGTTTTTTGTCTACTTTGTACTTGTACTGAGAATATAAAATATAAGCAACTTTTACTCTCTACTACATCTTTGATTGAATATATGTACTCTTACTCCCATACATTTAAACGGACACTTGCTGTTACTCAATACATTATGACGTTTAACAAGTCTGCATCGTTATCTACGTTACTATGGATGATTTGTTGAGCAGATTAAACAGTATCGCCCTACAAACTATAACAGCAATTAGCACCCGGCTTGCCTAATAGCCTACCAGGTGTGGCGACATGGCTAAAGTGATTTGTCAGCCCAAAAAGAGCTAGAATGAGTTCCAAGAACTTTAAGAACCAGCTTTTGTTAAATCTGAATGAAAATATCACCCCACTCTGAGACTGAGAGATGAATCACATCCAAGTCAGTTCTGAATTTTATTTGACTGTTTTACTACTTTTCTTTTTATTTATTTATATTGAAAAATTGTCTGCCCCTTTTTTTAAGATTTGAGTGTGACTAAGGCTGACATATTGTTCTATTTTTCCTATCTTAATTTTATCTTAATTTTTCATCTATTTTGTCCTTCCATTTTTTTTTTCTTCCATCTCTGATAAACAGTTTATTGTTTTTCACATTTCTTGGTCTTCTTTGAGCCTACATTCAGTACGAGTAATAATCTTTTGAAATTGGATACTAATACTCAAGTCTTATTGGAATTTGATGACTTGAAACTTGTAATGGAGTGTTTTTTTCAGTAAGGCATCTGTGGCTTTCAGGTACTCTTTAAAACTCTGCACAATTTTTAGAAAGACGTTTGCCATATTGATGGAAAAATACGCCAACAAATCTGTGATGAACCACAAAATCAATTCAAACTAAACTAAAGTTGAAGGTTTGTAGAAAATGTAAAGCGTTTCTTCTCAGTCTCTCCTTGCGAGTCCTCCCTGAGCTCAGAAGATTTAGGTTCATTTGACATTTTCTTTCTTTACTCTATTTATTGCGAGCAAAATTTCAAATATATGTGAACAAATAAGTCACCAAAATAAAACGTTCAAACTTCAAAAAGGATTAAGCTGTCAAGGCCAAACAATTTGATGAAGATTTGAAACCTTTGATAATACAAAAATAGTTTCCGTCCATAAAAGACGATAAATCTTGACCTGAGCAGCTGTGGTTCAGAGCTGGAGCGGTCGGCCTCTGATTGGAATTTCACAGGTTGGGTTTCCTCACTGCTAACCCATGTTTGAACAGTCCTTGGGCATGGATATAGGTGAATGAGACTGTGAATGTAAAGAATTTTGAACCTTAAAACAATGTAGAAAAAATTAGTATACGCCATGTACAGTTTTATTTTAAGTGTAATTGGTTATTTCATATCTTTTAGTTTGAGATTTTTTTTAATTTAATCTCTATAGCTGATCTTATCGTGTGTTAATGTCATTTTAATTTGTTTTCACTGCAGTTTTTCAAACCTGTGTGTTCCTGTTCAACTCATTTGATTTGAAAAACTTTATTTTCTACTTGACCTTCATTAAGTCTGTGCAGGACGTGATGTATTATGAAAAAAACTGCTTTTTATATTTAAATATTAGGATGAATAGAAAGCTGTTCGATTAATGGATTAGTGATTATCATTTGATTAAAAAGCGACTTTACCTTCATGCTTGAAAAGACAATTAATTCATTTTCATAAAGAACTAAAATACATATGAAAATTCTTTATTTTTATTTTTTATTATATGTATCTTTGTGTTGCAACGTCCTAAAGTCCAGGAATCAGCCTGACTCAAATGCTGCGGCAGGACATTAAGAAAGCCGTGTTTAAACAAATGACAGAAATCTTCAATCTCCAATGAAGCGAGATTGGAAAAAGACGAGTAAAGACCAAAGTTCCTCAGTAATGATCCGGGAGATAAAGACACAGACTTTAAAGGTTAAAAGTAGATGTACTTCTGTTATACAGTCATTTATTCATTTGCCATTTGTGGTGATGTTTCATTTTTAGTGTGAGTAAAGAAGAAAAAATATTGTTTTTTAAATATTTTAATTATTTTTTATATACTGATTAACTTCTACTAAATAAATGAATCAGAGGAAATTAAACTGATCATGGCGAGCCATCAATATGTCAATTTGTTGTTAAAAATTTCCACTAAACTGAGCTTTCCTCCTTTTTATGTTGCTATATAAGAACACACTAAACATTTACACAACTTTTTTTGTGGTTATACATTTGTTTGTGTCTTTTATGAATAAAATTAACAAGATTTAACATTTCAAATCCAGACTTTAGGGATATCAAAGTGAAAAGAAGACCTGTAACCTTATACAGATGTGATGCAACATGTTTCCAAATTCAGAGGGCACCCCAGGTCTTAGCTGATTAAAAAATATAAACTTTAACACCATGGATAATCTATTTAGAAGCCTCTAATGTTCAACTTCTCAGCTCATACAAATGAAAAGCTTGCAGTCCTATCTGCAAGAAAGAGAACACGGAGTTGAGATAATGCTGAGCTTTATCTGTGCTCCTCAGGGATCAATTCTGGTGCTTTTTTTGTTTAGCAGTTACACAAATAAAGTCGTGACTTAGTGGAAAGAGAGAGAAGTGTGTAAATGTGTGCATAAATGAGAAATCTTGTATTCATGAGCTGTAAATGTTAGTGCTAATAATAATTCTCCCTTTCTAATTCTGATTCTTAGCTCTAAACTAACACATTTGTTAGTCATTTCATGCTAAACGTCATTTTAAATATCAAACTTAAGGCGTTCTGATGTGTAAACGTTTATAAATTGTGCAACAGAGTAATCTACTGAGTCAGGAAAACTCTTATCACCGTTTTTACAATGATTTTCTTGTCTGTAAATTTGTGTTGTCACCTCCACCCCTGTACTTTTAATTGAATGAAAGCAGCTGCTGTATACTACGTGAGGAAAAGGAGGTTTGTTATCATTTAGCTGATACTCATTGGTCACCTAAAATTGATTTCAAACTAAAGTCTTTAACCAAATTCGGCCTTATCCAGGCAGTCCGAGCATGCTTAGCGTTGTTTACTTTACCTCACCTCACTTTACATTGAATTACATCCTATTATATAGCACTGGATTACATTATCATATTGGGCTGTTTTATAAGCTCAAATTCAGCATTTCAGTCATTTTTTAAACTAGCTGTACATGCCCTAACTTGGGTATAATGAAAAAAAAAAACAAGATAAACTTTAGCACAAACTGAAGGATTGATGTATTACTGAACATTTGAGAAAGAAAGAGGCTTTCGCACTATCAAATACATAAAGCTATTGAGACAAATGATGAAATCACACATGCAGATTCTTATGTGTTATTACTAGGAGTATTAATGACTTTATACAAGTCTTAGAATATAAAGACTGAAGAAGAAACAGATCCTCAAATAACCAGTTGACATGTTTTAGTAAATAATTGTTCACTTTTTCATCAGCGAGTAGAAAATTAACCAATCATCATGTGGTAAAGTCAAGCTTATATTATGAATCGGTCCCGTCTCCCCCTCTGGTCATCAGCAGGATCCATCACTGAGTACCAGCCCTTCCTGGGTCTCCACTTTACGCTTCCCATCAGCCCCTGCTGTAACTCCCAGATGCATCACAGCCATCTTCCATCTGCAATCACTCCCAGCAGTATGTAGTCAGAGCACTGACTCAGTGTTCTCATCCTTACCTGATCTTCTGTTTCATCTGACTTTGATTTATCTTTCATTCTGATTGATTGCCGCCTGCCCTGACCTTTGCCTGGACCCTGACTTCTCTGGTCGTTCTCTGACGCCTTCACCCTTGTGTTTGACCTCTGCCTGCCTGACGCCAATTTAGCTTTGTGGACCTTTTCCCTCCTATTCTCCTGTCTATGCCAATAAAACACTTGGATCCATCCGTCTGCCCATTTGTGACATATATATTTTTGCTATTTTAACTTAAATATTGCAGTTTTTGAAGCTGTATCCAAAGAAAGTGAGCACAAGTAGAACATGTTTTTTTCTTCTAAATTTCAGATTATTCTCACGGTGTTGCAGTCTATATGTAACTTAGTCCCACTTTAATCATCTCTA
Source organism: Oryzias melastigma (assembly GCF_002922805.2). Taxonomy (NCBI): domain Eukaryota; kingdom Metazoa; phylum Chordata; class Actinopteri; order Beloniformes; family Adrianichthyidae; genus Oryzias; species Oryzias melastigma. The sequence continues at coordinate 12,430,114 of NC_050516.1, read as the reverse complement.
AATCTCTTGTAAAAGCCTTCCCAGTGTCTGTTATTTACGAATATGCACTTTTTCGCCAAAATAAAAAACTGTAGTGTTCTAGGACATAGTTTCTGCAGAGCGTCAGGAGATCATTAGAAATTTGCCTCCCAATTTTGAGCTGAATTTTCTTTATTTGGGGCCTCCTTTATCAGAAAGAATGTTAAAAACACAAAAACATGATTTTCTTTGTAGTAGGTTTTTAAACATGGCATTATGTTTGCAGTTTAAAAACATGTATTATGAAAGCACTAAATAGATAATATTAGGAGAAAATTAATGCAAGTTTTTTTATTAACCTGCTAACTAAGGAACATGCTTCTTTGGTCTTGTGTTGTATTCAAATTTCACATATTTTATTGAATTTATTTTAGTTTCTAGAGCAAAAACCACCCTGTCTGTGAAATAAAACCAATAGGGAAGAAAGGATTGCATCACATTTTAGAATCTAAACTTGACAAGGAGGACGCCAGCGTGTTACAAATGTTACAACATATTTTCTCAGCAGGTTCTAAACACAAATTAAAAGAAAGGAAAAGAAAAAATGTCTTTGGTAGTTCATAAAAGTCTGTTTTTGGAGCTTTGGCATCAGGTTGTCTTTTGTCATGTTGTTTCTTTAGTAGAGTCACAACAGAGTAGAATTAAGGATTTTTGGTTCTACGTGGGAAAACGTAGATTTATTTATGTGCATATTTATTATTTAATTTAAATATTAAACTCTAAAGGTAGTTTTCATAAAGTCCTGCAACTGTCAAGGCTTTCAAGAACAGATTAGCTTCTGACCCCAAAGAGGTTTGACATCCATGCTAAATAAATGCTTTGTGAATGAAATAAAAGTGCACTTCACATGGAAGTCATTAGGATTTATTTCCCTTTGATTCTCCTGCAGCGGGTTTAATAAAAACCCTGCTGGATGACCTGATGCTGCTACAATGCTAGATGATGTGCTTTGGGTCACTGGGAGGACCTTGTTGCCACATGGCAGTAAAAAGGACGACAGCAGAGCACGTCCTAATGAAGATTGCTGGGATAGACTAATAAAGAAGGAGGAAAATAGATCCTGTTTTAGTTAAAAACACATGGAGTTGTTTTCCTGTTCCAGAAACTTCATGTTTTGACTGTTTTCAGTGAACATTTTATTATTTATTTACACATTTTATTATTTTTTATTAAGTAATCTAATAGAAATAAGAATAATTTAACATACGGTTTTAATGCTTGGTTATTTGTCATGAAGCATTTTTAAAAGCTACTCTCATTACAACTAAAAAACTTTTTTTTATATGATCTCTGCAAAATGAAGACATACCTACACTTTATGCAACTGCTCATTAAAGCAAATTTCTAATCAGCCAATCACATGGAAGCAACTGTAGCATGGTCAAGACGATCTGCTGCAGTCCAAACCGAGCATCAGAATGGGGAAGAAAGGTGGACTTTGATTTTGATAGTTGTTGGTGCTAGTCGGGCTGGTCTGAGTACTTCAGAAATTCCTAATATACTGGGATTTTCATCCACAACCATCTCTAGGGTTCATAGAGAATGGTCAGAAAAAGAGAAAATATCCAGTGATTGGCGGTTCTGTGGGCAGAAATGCCTCGTTGATAATAGAGGTCAGAGGAGAACGGTTAGACCGGTTCCAGCTGATAAAAAGACAACAATAATTCAAATAATCACTGGTTACAACCGAGGTCTGCAGAAGAGCATCTGTGAATGCATAACACGACCAACCTTGTGGCAGATGGACTACAGCAGCAGAAGAACACACCGGGTTCTACTCCTTTCACAGAAGATTGGAAAAACATTGCTTGGTCTGATGAGTCTCCATTTCTACTGCCACATTCGGATAGTAGGGTCAGAATTTGGATGGATGAATGAATTGATCCATCCTGCCGTGTATCAATGGTTCAGGTTGGTGGTGGTTGTGTCATGGTATGGGGGATATTATCATGGCTCACTTTGGGTTCCTGGGTACAGAATAGTTCCAACGCCACACCCTACCTGAGTATTGTTGCTGATCACGTCCATCCCTTTATGACCACTGTGTACTGATGCTACTTCCACCATGTCATCAAGCTGGAATCCTCTCAGACTCGTTCTACATGAGTTCAAGAGACTCAAATGGCCTCCACAGTCACTAGATCTCAACCCAACAGATCATCTTTGGGATGTGGTGGATTTGTCGCTTGCTCTGGAACCTTTCATCAAACATGTAGTGGATGCTTAGTGGGATGTGAGAAGTTTCAGACCTGCAGAAGGACAGTTATCTGACAAAGCATGTTGAGCTTTGTCATATTTAAAAAAGAACAAAACAAAAAGATCAGACCTTTAACTCTTAACAATCCAAATAAAACCTTATATGAGAATTCTTCACTTAGCATAAAAGGAATTAAGAACTTTTTAGCCTAAAGTTGAATATAAATGCACCATTTTTTGTGCTTCACTTTTTGTCTGATCGGCTAAAGTCCTCCAGCGTCTGCTTTCCAGTAATTAAGGCAAGTGCCGTCCTGCTCACAACGACAGCAGCCTGCAGCAGCACCTCCCTTCTGACAGACAAAAACCTGTCATGTGCAGCTGGAATTAGAAAACAAATACTGAAAATGACTGTTTCTCGGATGAGATTGTCTGACGGGGACCACACATCCATCATTTGGTAAATGAAGATAATTGTTCCTTGGCTGGAGATGTACCATAAATCATCGACTTCTGAAGCAGAAAACCACCCAAAACAAACAGGCAAGATGTTGATAACTGTCTCGCTCCTTTTACAGAAAAAATAACACCACAAACTCATATCAGCTCAGATGCTTTACTCCTTTGAAGTGATTTACTAAATGAACCACAGAAACCTCCTTTTATAACAGCAGCATCTTAGAAAGGCTTCAGAAAGCAACTCAGGAGAGAGGATTTACTTCTCAAATGCAAAAAAAAAGAAGCTTTTATAAAATAGAAGTCCATCTGGTGATTTTAGAAGGCTCGTTAATAACAATAAAAAAAAGTCTCAGGCAGAGGTAATCCTGCTCCTCCTCAAGGTGAATCATCAATCCTCCGGAAAACTGCCAGGAAATTCTTTCCTCCGTTTCTTTGAACTTTCTTTCCTTCTTCGGTGCACGTCCCCAACCGACTTACGATGAGGTCATCCACCTGCAAAATCAGGACGAGAAGATTTACGTACGTTAAAAATACCAGATGCTCTTTTTTATAATCAAAGTTTAAGGAAGGAACCAAAAAAACTATTGCTCTTAGCATTTTATTAGTTTGGAGTAAAAATAATGGATGTTAAATGCCTTTGATGTCATGAACAGCAGCACTGAGCTTATCTATAGAGAACATGTGAATAAGTCAGAGCAGTTCAGACTGTACCCATTCTAAATACAGTTGCACTAAGTAAAGCCTGAGCAGCTGGGCCAACTTTACATTACTCTGCAAATATGACCGAATGCTTCTGCACATTTCCACACTTTGACCTAGAAAAAACCCTTTCAAAATAAAGCACAGGCAAATGCGAAAATTAAACAAACCTGAACTTTTATGCTGAAAATATCAAGTGCTGCCAATAAAGACAAAACAGATTTAATGAAATATCAGAGAAAACATCTGTTAAGGTCTCCAGGCTGCAGATGTCGACAAAAGCTCCAGAGACGACACCAAATACACTCAAACCAGTGTGTAAGAGCAGATTTCATTGAAAGAATCTAGATCACACTTTCTAACTGACAAATAAATTTGCAATTAAAAAATGCCTTTTGCCATTTACAGTTTATTATAAAAAAAATACATTTCAATTCCTCGATAGCTTTCAATTTATATTAAAGTAATTTAAAATCTACTGTATTTTAATTGGCCGTGTTTCTCTTATCTCATTAGCACGATCCAAACTTTCCTTAAACGTGAAACTTTGTCCATGTTTTTTGCCCTGTAGTTCATCCTCATTCCACCAGGGGCAGTAGAAAGGCTTTTCTGTCTCATTTCAAAATAGCTGCTTCCGTGAAAAGGTTTTGGTGGAAAAAAGTTTTGATAATTTTCAAAACTTCACTAAGGAAATAACTGATCTTTTGTTTTTCTTTTTTGAATGACTAATTGCTGTTTTGAAATAATGCAAAAATGCTGATAAGTACTTAATAATACAGAAACACTATGTTAAAAATGTGTAGATCAAATTTGAGACAGTGGGTAAATAAGTTGCTTTTTATCCTGTCAATATCTTTTATCTTAAACTAACATTGTTGAGAGCAAAAAACTTACCAAATGAACTAATAAAACTATATAATAAAAATGATAATGCAGCTTTTTTGCGGATTTCATTAAAAAAAAAAACATTAAATCTCTCCAAAATTTGAATTTTCTGTCAATTCTTTGACGTAATGGGCTTTAGAGGGTTAAGTTCTTGGTAAAAAAGGTTATGTAGACCCAAGGCAGGACATCTTTCCTATCAGATATCCTCGTTCCAACCTTTTTCCTTTTCCCTGAACAGCAGGAGGGCGAACGCCAAACCTGTGGACTTCAAACAGAGCTGTGAAAAGTTCCACGTCAACATACCAGCTCTTCCTCCGTGACACGTGCAAACAGCGGATGTTCCGTGAAGTGCTTCACCATCCAGAGGTGGACTTCCTCCACATCTGTTATGGTGTACACCAAACCCTGTAATGGGAAGAAATGTGTTGGTCATTATCCCACTTTAGGGAAAGGGCTGCATGTTTAACTGATGGTTTAGGACTTTATCATCCACAAAATGACATTTTACTTCATCGTAAATAACTGAACACATGGTGATTTTTTTTTATTTCTTTTCATGACCTCACGATTTATGTAAAAGGATAAAAATAGCTGCACAGAGGTGAATCGCCTGTGTCAATATGGTTTACTGTGGAGGCCACACTGATAAAATTCATAGAACACGAATTTCTTCGAAACTCTTAACAGTGGCACAGATTTTCCTCCTGTTGCATTTGAGCACGTATGACTCTTCTTTTCCTAGAGAGGGCAGGTCGGCCGTGGCAAGCACATCACTTACATCTAGACTTTATCGATCCATTTGGGACAACTGGGTTTCCAGCAGCTGATGTGGTACAGTAGAACAAAGGTAGGACACGGGGAGTCACCAGAGAACCACCAATAAACCGAATAACTCATGAGCATACATTAAAATGACAGAAAATGAATTATTTTTGTGCAGATGAGACAAAGTTCCACACTTTCTCCTCATCTCCTGAGGTGAGAAGTGGAGTCTGTCGCTGAACAGGTTCCGCTGGTTCCTAACGAGTGTGGCGGGAACGATGCACTAATCTATGCAGCTCAGTTACGACTGTGTGCTTCACACCTCCGACCACATTCTAGTTTGAATTCAGCACTGAAAAATGTGGTTTCAATCTGCTTCATGAATGAGTCCTCCATCCACCGTCTCTGCTACAGCTGTGTGCCCATCCCACACGCGTGAATGCATGCACCGCTGCAAGCCCACACTCAAGAAAAACAATAACGTTACACAAGTCCGTCATTGTTTCTCAGCATTTGCACTCCTTTCAAACGTCCCAGCGGCTCTCAGACAGGGACTGGGTGTGTGCAGCTCCAGCTGGAGGCCACACCGCCTGCTCAATTCAGGAATTTGTAGTGTGTTGTGCTGCTAGTCGAAGAGAAGAATTCAGGGACAAAAATGAAGAACCACTGGGAATACTTTCAGAATGCCTTAAAAATTGATACAAGTGAGTCTTTTAAAATGTATTGTAATAAACGGATACATTTTAAGACCTTTATATATTTTTCTTTGATTTTTAGTTCTGTTACAATTTCTTAAGATGTTTCTAGAACTTACACGGATCCACTTGTGGAAACTTCATTCACTGAAGTGAAGTCTAGAAAACAGGAGAAACTCAGCCTGATGTCTCTGAAATATCAGCTAAGAAACCAAACAGATGGAGTTGCTGTACAAGAGTCATTTCATTCATTCATTCCTAAAAGAAGCAGATTGAGCCTTTTTAGGAAACAATTTCTATCAATCCAAGAGGAAGAAATTAGCCATCAAGCACAGTGGTGGCAGTATCATTCTAAGGGAGAGAAGTAGTTAGTCAATAGAGGATTCTAGATAAAGCCTTAAACTAAACTCTGATCAATTGTTCCTACACTTAAACTACTGTCTGGATTGAAAATGAATCAAAGCTTTCAGTAAATATCCCAGCCCACTCATCTGTTTCCCTCCTCTTCTGCCGCCTTCATCTGTAATGTGTGAGAGATGCAGTTTCTTTTTTCTCAGCTCTGTCTTGTTCAAAAATGTGTGAAAGGTCTTGAAGGCATGATCTTCCTGTGCAACCCCGATGCCCTTCTTCCATTACCGCGTCACTCGTAAGAGCGGATGTGATCCAGCATTTCTACGTACCCCGACTCTCAGCGTGTAGGCGTATTCTGCTAACAGAGTGGGACTGATGATCCTCCATTTATGCTTGGTCTTCTTGAAGTGAGGGTCAGGGAAGAGGAAGAACATTTTACTGAGCTGAAAGACAGAAGAAAAGGAGAGTAATGTTAGGGTAAACAGAAAATATGCTTAGAAAAACATTTTTTCAGTTTTATTTATGAAACAGAAATACTAAATACTTCTAAAAAAATCCTTAACAGACCCTTTCTTGTCTAAACTTGGACTAAAAAATATGCCATTCATTTTAGTTCTTTGACATAAAGTAGGTTTAAACAAAAAGCAAGAATCACCTTGAAAAATTAAACAAGTAGTGACATGAACTGTTCCTGCAAATGTTAAAAAAAAGATTTTCAGTAACTGTCGCTTTGGAAACCATAGAGTTACAGCATTTCTAAGTAGATCCAGGCTGGTAGGGACCAGTGCAAACAGAGAATAACCTTGAACTGAGAAGCAGACAGAAACCTATTTAGATTCAGACAAAATATATTTTTTAAAAGGAAAATCTAAAAGGGTCTCCTACAGAACCAATCAGGTCATTTGCCTGAGGAGATGCTCAGTGTCTGTTTGCACCCAAAATGTTTCTCACAGAATGAGCAAAAGAGAAAGCAGACGGTTAACTTTAATAAAATGTGTTTCAAAATAAAATAAAAACCAGTGACCTGGTTTAGAAAGGAGAAAACTTGTATCTACATATAATGTGAGTGCTCTATTTCAGCGTTTCTCATCACTGGTCCTCAGGAAAAACTGCATGTTTTCTATGTTGCTCTGCTTAAAAAGACCTGAATCCGATAATCATCATCAAGCTCTGCAAAAGGCGATTGAAGAAAAAAACATGGACGAGTGTTCTCAGTATGACAGAGTATTAGGGCCACCCAAAAAAAAAAAAACGTTTTTGTCTTGTAAATTTACAACTTTTAATTTACAACTTTAAATCTGGTAAATTTACAGGATTAAAAGTTGTAAATTTAGCCTATGACTTTTTAAGTCATAAATATAAGACTTTATCTAGCAGTAGTGAATTCACGAGATTTAAAGTTGGAATTCTAAAAAAAAAAAGCTTTTTGTTTGTAAACTGGTCCGAACAATTTGTCCTATGGAAGTGTAATGTGTTCAATTAACAATAAAAAAAGGTATTTTTTTTAAAGTACTTTCTAAAATCTAGTTTTTTTCAAGTCTTTTTCTTTTTTCCTGCAATTTTCTATATATATATATTAATATATAAGACGCAATAAAACAACAAGCTGAACTTTTAGTTAAATAGGACCCTATGTCGTCTGCTGCAGACTAGACAGGCAGGGAGTATCAACAAAGTACATCCAAACATCCCAAACAATCAATTTAATTTTATCTACAACTCTCAAAAAAAAAACACAAAACAGACAAATCTCGCTCTCAATAGAAATGTCACATAAATTCTCAATTAATCAAAATACCATTACTCTTTCTGTTAACTGAAACCAGAATTATTGTTGCTCTTTGTAGACCTTTCTTCGTACCCCAGCTGGATTTTTGAAAAACACAATTTTTATTTATTTATTTTTATTATAAAGTTAGTCATTTTTGTTTTTCAAAGTTTTTTTTTTTAGTTTTTTCTTTTTTCAAAAAAACACCAGAATTTTAAAATTCTCAGGATCAGCCCCGATGTCAGCCCTGACATCGATAAAATGGGACACTGATGCAGCAAACAGCAGCTCCTGACTTTGAGGATAAAAACTGGAGTAAAAGCATAAATTCAACTGCTTGTTTAAAAAGGCAACACCATTCACAGACTTTACAGAGAGCATAACCTGAAAATATTTAATAATGACAACCACAGAAAAAGATGGAAAAGCAAGGTGAACATACCGGAAAGTTATTTCCAAATCTGAGAACACGGAAGTATCTTTCTTCCATTAGCAGACCATAGATCTGATATTAGCTTCTAATTTTAAGAATCAAAGTCAGCTTCTAAGATTAGAAAGCCCAGTAATATCTTTTATTCCAATTAAAGTTGGTTGGTAATAAAAAATATCAATTCAATAGGTAGGAACACTTCAAAACAAGTGCATTTAAGGAACTTCTTGTTTAGCATTTGACAAACGAGAAAATAAATCACCTTATTAAGCTCCCTATCAGAGTGTTGAGGCCTCCATAAAAGGAAATAAATGTGAGAATAAAGAAATAAAATTATGTGATGAAATTGAACAAGAACAATTTCATACAAGTACTGTAAAAAAGAATAAAATCGTTCATTTATGATCAAAATGGTGTTTTTAACATGTTATTGTAGCATCTTTCTCATGATAGAGGATCTATACATACAATCATTTAAGATTAAAACTGCATTACGGAGTATCTGTTTATTCAAATCGTGATGGCACATTAAATCCTGCAGTTTAAATCAGCACAAAGTTGTGATTCAGGAACTGCAATGGGCAGGCCAAAGTCTCCTTTACCTGCTCCATTCCGATGCATCCACCAGCAGACAAATAGATACATGAACGTTTTGTTTTCCTCGTTTGAGCTGGTATCTGATGAAAACCTGTACGGCTAGATCGCTCCAATATTGCTAACCATTTTTGTTGTTCCCCAATGTTAGGTTGAGGTTGTGAGGGGCTTTAAATACAGCAAGAGAGAGAGTAAACGAAGGAATGATGAGAAATCAGCCTTTACTTCCACGCCGACAGTCCTGCCCACAACTCAAATCTCTAATAAACTACGGCTGTTTTGCAGAAATTATGCTATAAAAAATATTGTTTTATTTTGGTAAAGAACTGGATAATTATAATTAAAAGACTACTGGCAACCCTTTGAATATAGATCAAAATATACAGTAGTTAGAGTTGTATTTTTCAACAGAAAAAGCCATGCTTTCAGGAAAATAAAGTTACATTGAAGTAGATTCAGTGAAAAGATGACTGTGACATAAATTCAACAAGTAGTGATCGATTGTCTTTGTTATAAGCATTTTACAAACTAGATTTAACATTTTATTTTCTAAAAGCACGACTTTTTCCTTCAAAAATTACAACTTTTAAAAGCATAAAGTTACAACTTTTAAGTCTTATGACTTAAAAAGTTGGATTTCTTTTGTCAAAATTCTGCAACTTCTTTTCTCATGAAATTTGTATTTTTTTCTCATTGTTTTCCCACTAAATCCTTGTAAAAATGTAACTCGTTTCTCATAATTCTGTGACTCTATTTTCGTTAATTGTAGTCTTTTCTCTTAATTTTTTTCGACTTTATTCTTGTAAAATTTTGACTTTTTTTTCTCATATTTCCACAACTTTCTTATAGTAAACTTTAGAGATTAGTTCTCAAGTCTGCATCTTTATTTAAGCAAAATTGTTTTTTTTTTAATTATTATTTCTTTTTTTCTCATAATTGTGACTTAATTCTCATAAATTATTAACTTTTTAGTTAATAATTTTAGTAATTTTCAACTTTTCTTGTTAAATGTTGACTTTTTCTTATAATTTTATGACTTTATTCTTGTAAAATTTTGACTTCCTTCTAATGATGTCATAAGACTGGGACTTTATTTGAGCAAAACTTTGACTATTTTCATTAGAATTTTGCAATTTTTTCTTTTTTCAATTTTTAGACTTTTTTTTACCCATAATTGTGAATTTATTCTCATAAATGATTGACCTTTTTTCTTGTTCAATGTTGACCCTTTTCTTATGATTCAGCGACTTTATTCTAATCTTTTTGTTAATTTTTCTTCTACTATGGTGGCCTTAATACTCAATCACAGTCCAGGATTGTTCCAGGATGTTCTGCTTCTGCACAGGTTACAGGAATCAGTTCACCTTAAACTTCACCTCTCCTCATGAGCAAAACAGGCTCATTCCTGTTATCATTCATACATCAATGATCAAAATACAGCAATAAATGAACTATAACATGTCAGATCAAAAAAAAAAACCTCCAGTTGCACTGTAAATGTGTGTTTATCTGTGCTTGGCAGTTAAACATTGGGTTGCAAAACTGGAAATTCCCTCCACGTCTCCGTCTTTGACAAGAGAACAACTACTGATATTAGTCTGCCTGATATATTATGAATCCCTCCAGTCATTTTTTATTAGTTAAAATAAATAACATCTTGCATAGACGGGACGGTGTGCGGGTAATAAGTGGGGACAGCTGCAGCCTTGGGGGGCTCCTCCTCTGCTGATGGGAGAAGGAAATCCTGGACTCTCCGTATTATGTTTTCTGTTACAAAATGTTCCAGGGAGAAGAAAAGAACGCGTTTGAGGGTTTGACACTCACAACATGCATGTAGGAGACTGGGGGCGATATTCTGAGCTCTGAACTGGGTGGTCTTTTCTCATATCTTTTAATCATGAACGGTTGAAGAAACTTTTGATCGAGCGAGGAGCGGCACATGTTAATCCCCAGTGAAGGGAGTTTAAAACAGATTTGGGGCACTTCAACAGACCGAACCACCCCTCAGACACACACGTGGGTTTCTTTAAATCGAGGCAAACTTGGCACAAATCTCTCAATATGAGCGCATAAAAAAATCTGTATTGCTTGAAGTGAACTAATAACCTTTAAAGGTAAAATCATCATATGAAACACCTTTGAGATTTGCGTTCCATGAGTCACTTCAACAGCTGCACCTTCAATCTTCTCGTTTTATGTCCTTTCAGAACATTTTAGTTAAGGCTTTTTAATTCCTTTTTTATATCAAGGCTCCTAAAATTAACCCCGACATACTAAACCCACTGTGTAATCTAATTCAAGTTTCAACAAGTCATAGATTACCGGAGTTAATTGGGAGGGATAAATGGCGTCTTGCACGGCTCGGCGCTCAGCTGATGCAACGCCTTACATGTCAGACAAAGAACGCTTTGTTATAAAATCCCTGGATTTACTGTGCGTATACATTAATTCAGCCCATATGTTTAACACGAGGAAAAGAAGTATTTTGAGTCAGAAATGAGCGCTCTGTAGTTTTGCTTTTTGAGGCTTTGACGATCAACGTCATGAACTGATAAAGAGTAAGACGAGTCCGTCTATTATGATAGGCAGCATCCAATCGCTTTATTTTAAAGTCCCACTCCAGATCTACTTGTGTCTATTGTAAAAGCGTTCCCAGTGGTCGTTTAATTATGATTATGGAGTTTTTGTTTTTTTTACAAAATCAAAAACCCTTTTTCATTTTTAAGATATATTTTCTACTGAGTTCATTAGAAATTCTCCTCTGAGATGTAGGCGACTGTAGGCGCGGAACCAAGCGGATGCTTCAGAATTGTAGCGGAGAGGAGAGACTTTGACCTGCCTCGTCATAAACCCGAGTTTATTTAAACCGCTAATTTTCATCTGCTCCTGATTCAACACGATATGAATAAAGAAAGACTTAAAAAACATTTTTAATCTTAAATTACTTTATATACATGTCCTCCATCATGAGAAAATGCAACAAGAACGTGTTAAAAACACTATTTTAATTGGAGTGGATCTATAAAGCTAAAAACCTGGTTGGAAAAACTGGTTCAGATTAAAATTCAACAATTTGATTTTATTAACTTTAAGTAAATGAAAGAAGTCTTTTGTAAGAAAAGAAAATTAAAGTTAAGATTAATGAGCAAAAAAAATTACTAGTGATTGTCAAATTTTCTTCTTGGTTTTAATAAGTTTAAGTAAGTGAAAAATTAAAATTAAAGAACAAAAAGTTTAATATTTCTCTGGTAATTTTCCGTCTGTAAAAAAGCAGATTTGGTATAAAACATGCTCACAAGTCTTCACTATAAATGTTTTTACATTGTATTATGAGCTGAAAAATGACTAATTTTGCTCATAGAACTAAAACAAATAGAAAATGTAAACCTGTTTAGTCATGCAAAGCACCTTCATTTCCCCACAATGATCTTGATATCCCAAAAAAGATTTTAGATTAAAGACCAGAGTTTAAAAAGAAACCGGGAAGCTTCAAGTTTCCTTCAGAAAAAAAAATCAGATGAGAATTTTGTTTCCAAAGCAAGATGCTGCTTTTGAATAAGATTCAAATGTTCAGAATCCCAAATGTCAGATGTTTTGACCCACTTAAATATTATTGAGCTTCAGTGTGCCTGATCCACATCATAAAGAACAGTACTGTCAAATAAATAAATACATTTTTGGGAATGTAGGATATTTATCAGAGAAAATAACAGAAAAAACACTGATATTCAGCACTTTCCTATGAATTTTAGACCTATTTAACATGTGTAAATGAAACTATTTGCAAACAAAAATACATTAAAAAGATGTACATTTTAGGGAAAGTTTTTAAAATTTCCATACATCTATTTTTAGAATCTGCCGAGTCTCTTTCAGGGTGAAGAGGTTGCTGAGGCCAACCCAGAAGCGGCTAAACCACAGAACAGATCGCTGGTCTGACGCAGGCCAACACACTCACACACATGCACATCTACAGTAAGTGCAATTTAGAGACAACAATTAACTTATGAAGCATGGAGTGCCTAAAGAAAACCCAAGCATGCACGAGGAAAACATGTAAACTCCTCACATGGTGCAGCCTGGTTAAAAATTTAACTAATCAGATTAAAATGATCTTTTTAGCTTTTAATCAATGATATTTAAATAACTAGTTTACCCTTAAATTAAAATAATTTGTTATAAGGGGAAATATCTTGTCAGTTTTAAAGGCAAGATATTAGAATTTTTATTGCACTTTTATACCGTGGGCCAGGTGAATACTCGACTCTGATTGGCTGCTGGATGTGTATTAAAAAGTGATAAAACACACCTAAAAATAAATAAATGAATAAATAAAAAGTACTAACTTGAATACTTATTTCTTTTGTAATTGACTATAGTATTAATGGGATAATGCTCTTAAAAGTGCGCATTATAACAAATTACAGGCTTCGTGGAAGTACGTGAACCGTTCTGTGCTTCTCGTCGGACGGGTCACAGCTTCCACGGCGTACGTTAATTTCTGATAATGCGCATTTCAACAGGCATTATTCCTTACTTATTCATCTTGTATTTGTGATTACTAAATAAAGTGTCAGCACAAAAACATCAAACTTTATCACTTATGACAAAATGTGTATTAAGTAGAAGTTTATCAAATGGGTCAATACTTAATAAAATCAGGGTAAATTGTAAATCAAACTGTGAAATTGTTTCATTTTAGTCATTTTTCAACTGGCTCTTTAGTAAATGTGTCTATTCCCACAAGAAGGGCTCTAATTTCTTCTTTCTTTTCCCATGAATACATAAAATTATTACTAATAAAAGCAACAACTAAGAAAATAGAGCTTTTTAAACTTTAATCATCTAACAACTAATTTTTTTTAATGTGTTCTATTTGTGTAAAAGTTAAACTGGAAAAAAATGTCTCAATAATTGTTAGAAAATATAGAATACAAAATGTTTTTCTCTTGTTTTAAGTGAAAAGGTCTGTCGATGAAACGTTTAAAGTCAAGATTTATCAGTAGAAGTTATGATGTTCTGACCTTTCATGAAAAAAATCATTTTTTCCATTAACCATAAAAACTCATATTTATACACATTTGATCTAGTAATTGGAAATATGTTTTGCTCAAAAAAGTTATTTTCTTAAAATAAAAATACTATTTTAAGTATAACAAATATCCAGGTATCTTTATTTTAAACCTCAATCATCTTAGAATTAGACAAATAATTAAAGTTACACATTTAAAGATACATTTGTCTTAAAAAATTATAGGTAAATTACATGTCAAAAAAACTTTTCGTATTTCCTGAATCAAGGAAATCTGTTCCTTGAAACAAGACTGACCACCATCACAAATAAACTTCTGATTCAAAGTAATATGTAAATAAAAAAACTTGTTTTATTAAATATGGTGTTATAATTAAAATGCTTTCCAGATCAAGTGACTAAAGATATTTAAGATGTAATGTCTTAAAAACAAGTCCTTACATCTAATTAAAAGTTACTACTAAGTTAGTTTTGTCTTAAATCAAGCACAATAAGAAACTTAATCTAGAAACCAGACAAACATTCTTGTTGAGATGTTTCTTCAGTGAAGAGTTTTCCAATCTAACCTGATCTTAGAATAAGCAGAATTCTTTTACTTCTTTGCTCTGGGACAGTTTTTCTAAGCAGTAGATTTTAGATTATAATCTGATCCTAAATCCTAATCAGATTTTTACATCAGTGAATGAGATTCAAGTGAAAGACAGATAACAGCATCAAGACTATATGATGGAGAGAGTTCAGCAGTTGATGATCTTTCTGTTAGATGAGAACGTCTCAGAACGTCTCACAGGTAGGATAATAGACGAGCATTAAACCTATTGTTAGCTTTCAAAATCAAGGTTTTCAGATAGGTTTGTCAAGGAAAATCTCAGTGCAAACTTACCTGCCCTTTGAAAAAGAAGTTGGGCAGGTACTTCATTGCATTGCTTCGAAGACAAGCGATATTTTCATAACTTCCTGGATTGGAGGCGCGCAGCGACCGGATCCTGTCCTGCACATAATCCGACACCTTCACCCGGATCTCCATGCCCAGGATGAGTTTGTCTGGGAAGAGTGGAGATAATTCCACTGCAGCAGAGACAAAGTGAAAGACATAAGATCAACAAAAAGCACAAATATAAGCTAAAAACATCCGACGAGTGGCTTAAAATACCCAACAGTCCTCCATATCCACATCCGATGTCTGCGAATTCAACTCGAGGGGTTGGTTTGTCTGACGTGTTGCTAGTCGTGAAGTCTGGATACAGTTTGGACCAGTCCATTTCCTGAGGACACACCGGACTGGGGAGGAAGAAATAACAATAAAATAGTCATCAAATCATGACCTACCTTTGATACAATAAATGGGGATTTTAGACCAGGCTGCATAATAGACGCCTTTTCTCCATGCCGTTACTATGGACAAATCTACTATTCAATGACGACATGAAAAGAAAGTTTTATTTTTACAAGAGACATATATTTACAAGACATAAATCTAATATTTATTTGCACATATATATTTAAATACACACTGTGTTGTTTAAAGGGTAACCAAACAGGGAAGTTGGAGGCTGAATCAACCATTAAACAAGTTTGTTTTGATAATGACCAACAGACAGCACCTTTAAAGCCCCATTTATAGAGGTTAACAGAAAAAAAAAGTTGATTTAGAGTTTGGTTAACATTTTATTCTGTCCTGTAGCAGTCTTGAACTGCAAGGATTGTTTTCACATTTTTTTTCTTTCTGCACCTTTGAGCAAAATATCTGGGATATCCAAAAGAAGCTTTAAATTGTTATGGGATGGACATAGGACCTGTGGCTTGGCGGCCATGTTGTTGTGGCACAGTGTGAAATTTGGCGATTTTCACATTTTCCCACAATACTGTAAAAGAAACATTGGTTCAGCGATAAACACAAAATTTTACACACACAATCAGTTTAAGTTTACAACCACAGGCGAAGTCTTGCTGCTCTGCTAAAATCATTAATCATGCTAAGTCATCCATTTGTAGACAAATAGATCCATGAACATCTTTGTTTTCCTAGTCTGAACTGGCATCTGGCTCTAGACTGCACGGCTAGATAGCTTCAGGATTGCTCACCATTTTTGTTGCACCACCAATGTTAGGTTGTGAGTGGCTTTAAGCTAGCAAGAGAGAGATGATGGTATCTCAGTGGAAGCTTATACAGTCCCCCCTACTGCTGCTTTGCAGAAACTATGCCCTTAAAACAACACAGATATTTTTTGGCTAACAATGTCTTAATCATAAATAAAAGACCACTGATATTGCTTATAAAATGGGACAAAATATGTTCGCAGTGGGACTTTAAGTGTAATGTCATTTTAAAAAAATAACAGTTTCTGTTTTCAGATAGTTTGCTGCGGTGATCCCTACATGTCAAAGGAAATGAAGACATTTCTGTGTTTAGCTGTTTCATAAATTGACTCTTTACAATTCCTCTATTACTTCAATTCGTCCTTCCTTCACTTTTAGCTATTTTTAAATATACTTTAATGTTTGAAATTTGGCTATTGTGGTAATATACTTGAAACAGATTGGAAAAATACATTAAATTAAAAAACTGAATTTATTATAGCTCAGTAAATAATACATTTGCTAAATAAAAAATGACCAACTGACACTGACAGATGAAAACACTGACACCTTTGAATGTTCTCAAACGTCATTTTCTTAAATCTGCATTATAGCATGACGATGTTCAAATATTTGATTAAACTAGACCCGGAGGAGCCTGTCAAAACAAACAAACAAACAAAAAAAACAACAACAAAAAAAAGGTTTTAAGATACAAAGAAGAAACAGCAACTCGTGTCTCTGCTCTGAAGTATCACACAAGCATGACAGGTTTGACTTACTATTCAAAGCTGTGATGCGCCATCGGGTTAGAATGGGCTCGCTGTCTGTAGTAACGCTTCTGTGGCATTGACGAGCTCATGATGAATGCAAATAAATGTCTTACTCTATCGTGTCTTCAAAATATTAGAAAAATAAAAAGAAAACCGCGAAAGCACCAACTTTACAAGTCACGTTTACATTTGGCGAGTCGCGGAGATTTGACGTCATAGTCAAGCGTCTTTTTTGTCGGGTTGCCATGTTGGCTCAAAAAAGTATTTTTAAAACCATTTAGATTACAAACTTGATATAATGTAATTTCATACATATGTTGAAGAAATAGTAGAAAAATATAGTCTATTTATTTTAAAATTTAGGATAGTTGTTTCTAAAGGATAAAAGTCAAAAGACTACATTTTAACCAAGAAACCAAGACAAAGGTGCATTTAATCATAATATCACCAGTGATTGTTTAGTTTTATCCAAACTTGTTTTTTTTAAATAACTTTAATCAAATCAGAGTAAATAATAAACCCACACTAAATTATATATGATGTCAAAAACTTTCTTTAAGACTGCTTAATTTAGAAGGGAAAAAATCAGTTATTTCATTCTGCAACAATTTTATTTAACTTTTGTCCTAATAAAAAGAAAGAGAAAAAAATCAGCTGTCTTCAGCTATGAAGGTCTAGTCATGCTGATTCCATAAATAAAAATGTGTCTTCACCATTGTTTTAAAACAACACGTGCATGACATGTGCATGAAAAAGCCTTCTGGTGTCAACAAAATCACAGGTTTTCCTCTCACCATAAACTGGTTACCAACCAGCGTCACCATAGCTATCACTATCCAGCAACAATTAAGCACCACACAGAAATTTGTAATCTGATTCACACTAATTGGGTTTTATTAGTTGGATTCATAAGCCCATTTAAATCTTAGTGCAGCTTTCTTCGGTAATCCAGAACAGGTCTTTGACTGGGTCACCTAAAAACTGTGGATGGTAACTCCATGTCTTGAGTAACAGCAAAAAAAAAATTAAATATGACGGAAAACCTACTGTTCACTGTGCAATTGTTTTCCTCTTATAAGTAAAGTCTTATGAGCTCATAATACTTGAGAACCCAGCTACCTCCAGAGCTAAGAAGAAACAGAGGCAACATTTAAACTTCATAAGTCAGTCAGCAGGTTCAACCTTTGTAATTGTCTTCAAGTAGTTTGGGGCAGAACGTGGACGTCCAAA
>NC_050516.1:12387516-12412073 GCF_002922805.2 Oryzias melastigma | reverse complement strand
TCCGTCAGGATGCAAAGAAATTACTTTGTTGACAGTAAAATTTGAACTGTGTGACAGTAAAACTTTCTCTTCTAATTTTTTTTGTCAGTTTGTGTTTTTAAATAGATGTCCACCTTCAATAATAACAGTAAAAATAACTAATTTAACAAGAAAACAACAAAAACATTGGTAATTACATTTACAGTCTTTATTACAAACAATATTTTACAAACAAGCAAATTTCTAGACATAATTTAAAATGTGGCTTTCTTTTTTTAATTTATGAGAAACTCAATGTTCTTTTAAAAAACAACTTCAATGAAATTGTGTTTTTAATATGTTCTTGTAGCACTTTTGTCACTATGAAGGACTATATAAGAAAATTAAGCATAACATGGATTTTCTGAGTATTTTTTTATTGAAATTGTTGTGAAGTCTCTTTGCCCCACTCCATTCTGACACATCCACTTACAGACAAATAGATTCATGTACGTTTTTGTTTTCCTCATCTGAGCTGGAATTTGCCAAAATTGTTGCCCTTTTTGTTGCACAAATAACGTTTGGTTGGGAGGGGCTAGAAACTGGCAGGATATAGACGGATGTTGGGAAACAGGGGCAGGCTTACGCCATGACACAGACGGCACGCCACAATCTCCCTGCTCTGCTTCATTCTGATGCTTCCACTTATAGACGTCTAAATTTATATACGTCTATGTTTTTCTCTGTCTGAACTGGCATTTGACTCAGAACTGCCAGATAGCGCTGATATGCTAGCCCATTTTGTTGCTCCACTAATGTTAGGTGGAGTTGTGAGGGGCTGTAAACAAAGGGATGATGGGATATTAGGAGAGGCTTACTTCCGTTCAGCAGTCCCGCCCACAACTAAGAGGCAAATTAGAAAACGACACAGGTTTTAAAATTTGGGCTAAAAACAGCAAACCCATATTTAAATGACCACTAGGAATGCTTTTAAAATAGATCAAAAGATGATTGGAGTGGGACTTAAATCATTTCACAGCAAAACCTTGACGTTTTTTTTTTTTTAAATCATAAATGATCTGAGCCTTCAAGTACAAACTCTTGAGGCAAAGAGTTATCTCTGAAGAACAGGGTTGTTATTTGGGATGAAATTTGAGAGAGGAAATGGGGAAAAAATGCTTAGTAGCATTAATGGCATTTATAGAAATACTGTCTTCATTGCAAAACGTGTTTAAAAAAAACCTGTTTTGCGTTTGAAAATTGTGTCCTTGTTACCCAAATTGTCATGAATGACATAAAGTAAGGATTTTTCATGAATTGTTCTGTAGATCTGAATGCACATGAAGAATCTTAGGGCTATAACAGTTCCAGGCAGTGTGTAGATGGCACTAAAGCATCAGTTTCCTACAACAGTCTCCTTCATTAATGGTAGCATCGTCGTCTCAAACTGTGGTCACTCTCATGACGACCTCCTGGTTGCTTGTGTTCAGGTTGTTTGGTCTCAGGTGTCTCAGGATGTGGAAAACAGTGTAGCCACAGTAACGGCTGAGAATAGTCCTGACATGCCGGCTCGCCCTCTGGCCGCTGTCCCTCCCAACGCTTGAGGAGTTCCTCTCAAGTCGAGCAGCAGCTTCAGGACTGGAACCGGTGGCGTCAGCTAAGTCCTTCGCTTTCTCATAGTTCAGCACTTTCCACTTCTGGTTCACTGCCCGCCAGCGCTTAAAGATCCGGTAAACAGATGATCCTTCGTGGATTATCAGGCCTGGGTGTTTAAAACAAAGGCGTGTTGAGGTTTAGGAAGGAAACGGTGTTATCAACACACAAACAATTGTTTGCTCAACAACAATCACAGAGCTCAAAACGGTACATGAAGTACTGAGTGTGATTGAATTGTTTGGAATTAAGGAAATACTGAGAGATGCTGCCAAATGCATTTTGGGAGTTAGAAAACATTTTTTAGCAATTAAGAGAAAAACGCTGTTGTGTTTGGGATTCATCATTTTTTCATTCTATGTCATAGATGTTTTTCAGCCAGTGTTCTGTGACACAACAGAAAGACTGCCACCTGTTCAGTAAGAAATTGTTTAATTTACTGCTGCCAGGATGTCAGCTCAGTGTTCAACAACAGGCCCAGGTTTCACACTGAAATTTGAAAAATCTTAAAAGACTCGTTTTTTGTGTTTATTTGATATATTGTTAATACAGACAGCAGGGTTTCCATTTTTTTCTTTTTTACATTTTTTGTGGGTAGTGTGTCTTGTGATTTTATCAAGGAAAAAGTGGATCTTGGCTCAAAAAAAGGTTGAAAAATTGGATTTCAAGAAGAGTTTTCTATAATTTGGAAGTTTGTTTGGGTGTTGTTCCAAAAAGAAGCATACAGAAAAAAGTATTTTAAAAAAAATCACCAAAAATACTTTTTATCTTTTAAGATAAAAAATATTAGGAGTTATGATTCTTTTCCTGCAACATATTCTTTTGTCAAAAGGATAAAAGCCATCCAATTATGGATGGATCGGTGGATTCATAGTGACACAAATATACGGGAAACAATAAAATCAATATATCTCTGGAATTGTGCTTTATACATTTGTAACCGTATATAAGGGGGAGAGAATCTTTCTTACCCACACAGACTATATCCATGAATCCATACATCCCATAGCAAATCTGGAACAGCAGGTCCTGCCGCTGCCATCTGGCTGAGGGACTGAGAGATGACCACACCAGCCAGGACACACTCGCACAGAGGAACAAGGAGCCCAGGACGATGGCTGCAATCTGCACCTTTTCAATCACAGTCAGAGGGATGGGCTGCCACTGCAGACGAGAGTAGAAATCATCTTAAAATTGGGTCTCAAAAATATATTTCTGTTAGGTTTGTTGAAATTAGTTGGTAAAACATTTTTTTCTCATCTGCATCTGCCATGTTGTTTCTGACAAAAGTTAAAAGTGATAGTTTAGTTCATAAAGAAAACCACGGTGAGTCCTATAGAATCCCTTATGGTGTATTGAGATTGGAAAAGACTTTTGGTCCAGACTGAGACTGCTTAATTGGGTCTGGATTGTGCAAATATGTTCATTTTTCATTTGTTTTTGCTCTTTTTTTTGGTTCCTGGAGAATTGAATCCCGCATGAAGGACGTTGGTACCCTGGTTTATTTAATTAGTTTTGCCAACTTGCTTAACTCTTTACATGCAACAGCTATTGTAGAGATCTAAAACTCTAATTCAACAACATTCTCCTAAATGTTCCTTTTCTTGCATGGTTACTTTTCCATTTCAAAGCTTGCCAGTCCAAATGAAGCACAGTGAGAGTTAGGAGAGTGGATGCCGCGATCCGACTGTACCTGCAGCGGATTTCTGGTGTTGATGGCCAGAACTTGGTACTTGAAGTGGCAGAGCTCACAGCTCCAGGAGCCCCTCTCACTGATCCAGCGGATGAGGCAGGTGTGGTGACTCCAGCGCACAGAGCCATCACAGCGACAAGGGCTCAACATCTCCCCCTGCAGGACACAACAAGCAGCTGCATCAGGAGGTTTGAAAAGCAAAAATTAGACCAGTCTCATAAAATAAGAAATATCTAGGTATTGTGCAAAGTGCTACAAGTGTAATTACCTCTATGTTACAATAAATTATGTTTAAAATGTTCAATTTTATATTTATGATGTGGTTTTTGCCAAGAATAATTCAATCTCTAAATAAATGTTCTGTCAGGACAAACTATGGAACAGTTTATAGTTTCACACAACAATACCTAATTTTTCATTGTTTGACCTACATTTAGTCTCCATAAAATCACATCAAGAATCCTTACTTATTCCAAAAAAGATGCAGAAACAAACAAAAGTGCTTCTTGCATTTCACACATGCATCATTCTGTGTCACAAAGTGATGAATTATCTCCATTAAAGTGTATCTTCAGCTTCTATTTTAAGAACCCTCAGATATCGTTGTCTTTGACAGTCTTTCTGACGCTTCAGAAGACTCCTGTCCTCTGCAGTCCTATTGTCACTTCCTGCTACTTTCAACATTATTTGTCTTTCTCTTGACAGCTGCTGATGCTTTGTTTCTCCTCCCTGTGAAGTAATCACAAGCCCTTCAAACAATTGAATATATTCACTAAGATGAGAACATTTTAGTGCAGTGCATCTCAACATTAAACAAAGTGAAACACACACCCATCATTGAGTATTCATATTTTCAGTTAAATTGCTTTTTTTAACCATCCGTTTACTTTTTAAATTAAATTCTGTATGTGTTTGAGGATTTCTGTAGACATTTTTGACAATAGAATATCCAATACTCCTTTTGGTTTGATTAATCAAAAGTCTTGAGGAAATCACAAAAAATGAAACGGTTCTTTATATCTGCATGCATGTGCAATTTTTGAGTTTCATCTTTTTTAGAGGATCTTTTTTTTGTCTAATTATGGTAGAAAATTAAAGCACAAGTCAGGATACTTACAGTATTATCATGTGAGACAAATTCAAAGGTTTTCTCTGTAAAATAAAGCTAAAAGATCTTTTCTTATGGTATTTCAGCTGGTGAGTACTTAGAGAACATATCGTGAGCTGCAAACATTAAAAGCATGCATTTTTAATGCCGTGACAGCAGGAGATGTTCTTGGTGCATAGAACTGCGTGAGGCTGGGTCTTAATAACTTTCATCTGAATTCTGTTTTCCTCACTCATCCCTGCCTTTTATTCAGCCTCAAACAAAATCACAGGACATCTGGAGAAGGTCTTTGCTGTCAGTGTGAAACTCAGGCCGACAAATCTCACATACATTTCATTATATATGCTCTCAGACTCTGAGCTATGAGTGGGGATTTTAATTAGCCAGATATCCAGAGAGGAAGCAAAGCCTTCAGAGGCCTGTCTGCTCTTTAAGCTTGACTTCATTCCCGGGATTTAACAAGCTCTGATCCACGCGTTGAGGAAAAAGATCTGAATGTTTTTGAAACAGTTTAGGATACAACAGTCATTTCCACCCAAGTTCTCCTTAAAATTTGTGCGTGTGTCAGTCAGAAAAATAAAGGCTATGAATAGACAGGCTATGAATAATGATAATAAATCACTTTTAAAGACCAACTCTAGTGAAAACTGTATTTTTAACATGTTTTTGTGACATTTTTCTGATGATGGAGACATAAATAGAGAAAATTAAAACTGAATTTCTGAGTATTTTTTCATGAAAATTGCTGTGAATCAGGAGCAGATAAAAAATACAGTTTGAAAAAGATCATGTGTGATGGAGAAAATACGATCAGATACATCCACTTGTAAAAATTGGGGTTTGGTGAGCTGCTCATACAGATGCGTTTGGCTGTTCAACTCCATTGATGTTGAGTGTCAAGCAGGGAGGCGTTTTTAGAGTTTTCGGTATGACTCGGCTGAGAATTTAAACTCACAACCGTCCAGTCTCAGGATAGACACTCTACCACAACACCACTGAGCTGGTTTAGATTAAAAGATGATCAGAGTACGACTTGAAAGTAAAAACAAGCTGCAACACCATGACAATAATCTAAAATTTACAAAAATAATCTGCTTGTGTTCATTTTAACTTTAAAAACTGCAATAATTAAGTTAAAACGTAAAAATGTAAGGTTTACTTTACCTCATGATGATTGGTTAATTCTCATCTTGCTGATAAAAAGTGCACAATGGTTTACTGAAACATGTCAGCTGGTTGTTTAATGATTTCTTCTTTAGTCTTTATTTTCTCAGACTTTTATAAAGTCATTAATACCTGTGAAGGTCTGCCTCTTTCTTTCTCAAATGTTCAGTAATTCAACAATCCTACAGTTTATGCCAAAGTTTTTGATTTTTTTCTGTTATACTCAAGTTAGGGGATGTACGCAAACTGCTACTGGTTTGATGGCACTGAAAAAAACCTCACTGGATTTTAGCTTTTTAGCACCTAAAAGGTCATTTTTTTTGCAAATCGTTTTATTAGAAATACTGAGACCTATAACACTTTCCGAGCAGGATTATATTCCATTAAAGTTTAAATGCTGAGAAGTTTTAATTTAAAATCAAATCTTGATGATCATTCATCAAAGGTGAAACCAAAACCACTGACGTGAGCCATGCGGTCACTTGCAGACAGTGTTCAGGCTTTGCAACACAAAAGTGAAGACTGCAAACCTGAATCCTGCTGATTCTCCCTCCCTCCGAGTCAGCAGGAGAAAATGAAGGTGGTTTAGGAAAGAGACGAAGCTCTAACGAGTTCAGGATGCAGGAAAATCCTTTGAGAACATTTCAAATATGCTCAAAAGCAAATTAGAAAGAGAAAAGATTCATTCATTGATCTTAGTCTTAAAATATGTTTTGTACACAAGATCCCAGAAGACTCGGACCTGCTGGAACTATTGTTGGAAATTTTTCTTTTCACCTTTCCAGTGCTTATAATGTTTGAAATGTCCATGCTAAACTCAAAAATTGAACAAATATAATTTTTCACCTGATTTTCACCCTCATTCTAATTTTTTTAACTTACCTTCTCAGGTCCCTGGAAGCAGATCCGGCACTGCGGCGTCCGCACTCCAATTTCAGAGACACTCAGGAGGGAGGCTCCATCCAGGCCTCCTTCCAGCTGTTTGGCTCCTTCTGCATCCTCAAAACTGACACTGTTAGGTTGTGGGTCCAACCCATAGTTCCCCTCATCCTCCTCCTCCTCATCCAGACGAGAGCAGCTAATCTGTGGCCACCCACAGCTGCCAAAGGCCAGCCCCCTCATCCTGGACTGTGTGTCCGTCCCTGTGTCAGTCCTGCTGGGTTCAGAGCTCATCAGTAGCAACACCTTGAAATCGCTGAAGAACATCCGGATTTGAAACTTGAACATGCTTCAGCAGCTTTAATGCACACAATTGCTTTTTTTTTTTTAACAAAACAAGCTCCAGAGGTGCCTGTCACTGTCACATTATGGTCAATATATTATTATTTTGTGTGAATTTCATTCATTCAAGCCCACAGAGCAGAGCTGTGATGCAAAAAGCCTGCGCAGAACATGATAGGCTGTTAGAGCAGCTCTTTGCATATCCTGTTGTTATAGCATGTGCGCTGCAGTCCAGCCAATAGGGAGGGATTATTCTTCAGGGAAATTATGTCGGGAATCAATGGAGCCACTAACGCTAAAGTCAGGCGTATTCCTCCTCATTAAATAGTTTTATGGATGTAAAAAAAATTAAATTGTTTTTAAGGAGAAATAAAACTGCTAAAGGTTGAAGACTGTCTGAAGGCTGATATTATGTCTTTTTTTTAGTCAGAAGAAGTTATTTGAGATGAGAGTAGAAACCTGCATCTTTTGTTGTCTCGCTGCTGCATCCATCCGTTCACAGATGATCGAAAAAATCCAACAGCTTTTATTCCCGCCGCCGGAAGCAGGTAAGCCACACCAAAGTTAATCATCCAAAAGAAGAGGAACAATGTAATGGAATAAAAACATCTCTTCGCCACAAACCAGGAAGACAAACAGCCGCTTGATGCAGATTCCTGCAAACCTGGGACGCGCCGCCGGCAGAGCGGCTGCCCCCCCGACGAGATCCTCAGATGAGATCCTTCATTCTCCTCCGCGCTTCATCACACGAAGGCCTCCGGCAACGAGCGGGACAACAAAGTGCCGCCTCACGTGACTGGCTCCAGAAAGGTACCTGGTTCGGCGCGTGCCTTTCCTCCCCCTGTGGTTTTGATTTTCGGAACAGTTTGGCCTCTTCGAGCCGGAATGCGAACTTCATTGTCTGGAAATGCGGCAGTTTTTCCCGTCAACGCTCCCGGGATCCGAGCGGCTTGATGGGGAAAGACAAGGAGAGCTCCATCCATAGAAGGCGCTGCGCCGACTGTGGCTGCTGTCCAAGGTGCTGATATCCCTGTGACGCGCAGGCCACGTGCTCAGGCTGCATCCCTGAGAGGGAACAGTCGTTAAAGACCTCTGCGTGTTGTTTTGGTGTTTTAGCTTGTTCTTTCAGATGATGGAGGACATATGTACATAAAATTAAGCTAAAAAACTGCATTTCTGAGGGTTTTTTTCGGTCAAATTGTTGTGAATCAGGAGCAAAATACCTGTTGAAAAGGATCTTTCAGTCTACTCAGTTTAATTTTGAGTTTATATATTTAGATATATTTGTTTAGAAATACAGTAATAATCTACTATATGTTTTATTCATATGATATAATTCACATACTGTAACATGTATTAGTGAAACAATAAGATTGTTAATATCATACAGTGGTACATGGATTCTCAAAAGAGAAGTTCTAACAAAAATGTTCAGATCATTAACATTGTAAACATTGTTCTGCCTCTCCAGGAGGGCGTTTCAGTTTGGCCTCTAGGTGTCTATCATGCTATAGCAGTACACTTTTTTATGCTGAAGAAGAAATAATTAGCAAAAATGGTGCTTTAGACTGCAAATGGTTACTATTAAAAATATTTTCTCAAAGGAGTTTGGAAAATGTCTGTGAGAAGATCAAAGTGTACATTTAGTCAGCGATGTATGTTTAGGTTGACCTAGCGTTAGCATTAGTCGTCCTATGGGAAATCCCATTAAATGTTAGCATCAAGCTAGCGGGCCTAAGCATTATGTGCTAAATTGATCTATATTTTTTTGAATTGATTATTGATCTATTAAGCTTAAATTGATTCAGGCTGATTGATCGATTTTTCAACCAAGCCCTAGTTTGAACAGCTGTTACCGTAAGATCAGAAACCAGTACATTGTATGAACACTAGAGGGCGCAGACCCATTATCCCATGTTGATATAATTCATAGAAGAAGATGATTTTTGTCAGTAAAGAGGAGCAGAGGTGCAGTAGATATTTTATCGTGTGGAAACTTCACTAGTTGTTCATACACATGCACATTTGTGTTGTGCATACTTTAAGAAGAGGTTAAAATCTAGACGTAGAAAGGAAGAGACATAAACAAAGATTAATCATTACATAGACCAGGGGTCTGCAACCTGTGGCTCTTTCATCTCTTTATTTTGGCTCTTTAGCTTTAATTATGGCTGCACGGTGGCGCAGTGGTTAGCACTCTTGCCTCACAGCGAGAAGGCCCCGGTTCGACTCCCGGCTGGGACCTTTCTGTGTGGAGTTTGCACTGTTCTCCCTGTGCATGCGTGGGTTTTCACCGGGGACTCTGGCTTCCTCCCACCGTCCAAAAACATGCTTCATAGGTTACTTGGTGACTCTAAATTGCCCCTAGGTGTGAATGTGTGAGTGAATGGGTGTGTGACTGAGACCCTGCGACAGACTGGCGACCTGTCCAGGGTGAACCCTGCCTTTGCCCATCAGTAGCCGGGATAGGCTCTGGCACCCCGAAAGGGAAGAAGCGGACAAGAAGATGGATGGATGGATAGCTTTAATGAAAAACACTAACGATTGAATAAATAAGAGATTAATAAGTTGAGTTTTGTCATTTCTGTTTAGATTTTTAATATGTCAAATAACTAAGCAAAACAAGTTAAATTTATTGTCAGAAATTCTGTAGAAATGCTATTTAATTTGTGGTTTTAATTTATAGTTAGTCAAATAAAAGTCTTAAAGTTTTTTATTTTGGTAAATTACACTAAAGTGGTTAAAGTTTTGAACAGATATGGTTTAAAATAAATGAAAATGATTTAAAGCTCAGATTATACTAAATGTTTTGAGATTTTTTTTTAATAAATAGATTCTACTAAAAAGTTGTTTATTTTTTAGATTAAAAGGAAAACAAGCACACCAAAATCCAAATGTTAAAAAATATCATGCTCGACTACCTTGCATTTATAATTTAAGAAAAGCTGCTGCAGCAGAACCTTTTTTGACTCAGAGTAAGTTTTATTTTGAAACTGGTGTGCATTGCTGTCAAAAGTAAAATAAGATACAACAGTTACATATTGAAACATATAGACATTGTTGTAATTCAATCATTGTAATGTTTAAAAAGCGAAATTTACAAATAAATCCTTGATTTATCAAATAAACATAAATATTGTGCATTTTTAAACAGTAAAATGAGACTTTGGGGCTCTCTTTGGGTTCTGGTTTGTAAGAAACTAGACCAAATGACTCTTTTGGCGTCAAAGGTTGCAGACCCCTGACACAGATCCATCTATGTCTTTGTTTTCCTAGACCTAGGAGGCATCTGGCTCAAAACTATACGGCTGTGTGTGAACAGCTGAATGATGAGAAGTGGGGGCAGGCTTGCTCAGATACAACAGTTTTGTCTACACCTCAGAGAAGAATTTTTATTTCACATCTGAGTTATAGACAAAAAAAAAAATCTTTGAGTTGTAGACAGGACTGCTGCTCTGCAGAAGCTGTGTTCTTAAACTACACACGTTTTCTGAATTTGGCTTAATCATAATTAAAAGACCACTGGGAAGGGTTTGTTTGTTTGAATGAATAAAATAAGCTTTATTTTCATAGCAATTTACAACTCCTTTAGGGCACCAAGTGCTTCACAATAAAAGAAAGACAGAATGAAAAAAAGGAAAATGTGGGCAAATTAAGAACAAAATTAAACAACTACCATAACATTACAAATAAGAATGCACTAAAAAAAGTATGACAAAATAAAATGCCACCAACTACTGAGCATGAAAAGCCATTCTAAGTGATAAGTGTATATACTTTATTTATTTTATATAACTGCTGCTTAAATCTAAAATTAAAGTGTGTTTGACGTGCATAAATGAAATCTGCTTTGCTGAGGTATTCTGCATGGAGGAAAGGCGAGCTGAGAAAGGTTGAAGCGAGTTTTGCATACAATCTGATAAGACTTCCTACAGCAACTCTTGACTGAAAATTCCCATGCCTGCAAAGAGAAGTTATTGTTGACTGTTTAACCTAATCTCTTTTCAGTCTCTTAAGATTGATTCTTTTCTGTTACCTAGGCAGCAAAAATTCTAATAAATGGGAGATAAATGAGTGTCTGCTTTCTTTCTCAAAGTGTTTTTCTTTGCAGAAATTACTTTGACAGTAAATTTTTAATGGACATTTAAAGCTGTTTAGGTCTAATAGCATGCACAGTTCTGCAGGAATATTCCACATTGATGGCCAGCAATGGAAAAAGGCCGGTCCCCCCCAGTGTTTCTGTCATGACCTGCACATCAAGCAGATATTGATTAGCAGACCTTAAAACCCGAGAATGGCTGCAGACTATTAATAGTTCATTTAAGTAAACCGGAGCGAGACCGCAAAGAGCTTTAAAAACAAACAGTAAAAGTTTAAACTGAATTCTAAAATGAACAGGGAGCCAATGAAGAGACCTGAGTACCAGAGTGATGTGTTCTCCTCTGGATGTTCCAGTTATCAGCTGGTTTTAGAATAGATGTTTTGCACTTTTAAAACAACTACTGTTCAGAAATAGTATTGCTAAACACTACAATTACACGTGTTGTAAATAATATTACTTTATAAATGCAAAAAAGACATGAGAAAAGATTGCATATAAATCTTACCACTACTATTTTCCCCTTATTTTTCCTTGTTTCTGTCTTTTTCTAAATAAATTCATGAGATGTTTGGTGTAAAATCTCCTTTTTTATTAGTTTTTTTTAGTTCCTAGATTCTTGATTTTGTTTCTGTCACTAAACTTAAAGTAAAAAGTTCAAAAACAGCAATCTCAACAGTGTTATCTTATCTTAGTCAATCTTATATCCATTCAAACATTCACTGATTTTATTATTTTTGATTATTGTTTTCATATTCATTTATTTTGCAATAGTGTGTCTTTTTATTTTTTCTTGAGTGACCCTCCTCTGTTTTCTGATCTCTTTCCACTAATAACCGTATTAGTCCAGACCAAATTGAAGTGTGTGCTCTCTGTGTAGGTAGTGTTCTTAAACATGTCTTATAAGGTTCAATCCTTATGCCTTAACTCCCTCTTTTCATTTGGGCAATCTTGTTTTTTCTTGACAGCTCAAGACACTTTTGACTGGTTTTATTTAAAGGTAGAAGTCATTCCTTATCATTTCTGCACTTTTGTGCCAGGAAGCATTTTGTGATTTTATCTGAAAGGTGTTATTAATATAGAATAAATTGTGAGTTCAAAGCTCTTCTATGTGGATCGAATCCTGGAGCAACTTTTTCATTAAAAAAAAGAAAACAAGCTCTTGTTTCAGATCCACTTTGAACCCTGAGAATCAAAACTTACAGCGTACCTCTATCTCCAGCATGCAACAGAACTACATGGGAGCTATAGCAGAAGAATAAACAAAGCCTGTAAATAGATTGTCTATGCAGAACAGAAAACGCAAACTGTCATTTGGCAATTTTAGACAGCCACAATCAGTCAGATTGTGTTGTCAATTTATAATCAATAAAGACAAAAAATAGATTTTACACAATTCAGATTCAGGTTTTATATATATATATATATATATTGGTCTTTTCTTTAAATGATCCAGACTGATCATTTAAAGAGTTTAATCATCTTGGGTCAGACAAAGACCTGTGTATCTGTAATACCATTAATGCATACAAAACCCAGTATGTTTTTTTCTGCCTCCAGCCCAAAGCAGTCCCCTCTTTGGTGCTGGAGCTGTGTAGTGCAGTTTAAATGGACACATGTGGATGGGACATTTATGCCCCTGGGGGGGTCACTATGATTCATCCAGAGACAGAGGAAGCTTGATAGGACTTTTTCTCTTGCAACAAAAAGTGGCTTTAAGACAGACAACACTGGGTAATGTGGTAACTACTCCTTTCTGTATGTGTTTATTTTTCTGAATACGTATTTATTAATTTAAAACATTTAGGAAATATTATTTCCAACATATTGAGCTTTAACACTATGAAAGATTTTAAGTTGAGCAGACTTTAAATTGTCAAAGTTCTGGTTGGAAGTTTGATGTTTTATCTTTAAATTTGCATAACTGATCCTCTATTGTGGTATTTATACTACATAATGTTGTATTTAAAATATTTTGAACAGGGTAGAACTTTTTATGGTTTCAAGGTGTGTTTTATTCAAACTTTAAAAAATTATTTATAGTTTGTAGACATCGAATTTCTTTTCTTTTGACGGGGCAGCTGTGGTACAGAGGTAGAGCGGTCGACCTCTGATTCTGTCGAGCCTGAAAAGTGCGATTTGTCTAATTGAAAAAAAAAAAAAAAGGGTTTAATATTTACATCAAAGAGAAGCCAAAAACTGTGTTGGTTATCATATTGCAAGAAAACACTTAAACTGATTGACAGTATTAGCAGATTTATTTATTTAGAACTGGGGTTTTAGATTGTCTGAGACACTTTGCTTTAATTTAACATTTTTTTAAAAATATATAAATGACATATTATTCATTTAAATGTTATGATCTTCACAATGTATTGATGGAAAAGAAGAAAAGATACCACCGGATAAAAAAAATAATTAGAAAACCCCATTAAAAAAAAATCGGTGGACATTCCTGTACTTTTGACATTCCCTTATTTTGAAAATCCAAATCATTTAATTAAATTGTCTTTTTAATTAAAGTCTAATACTATTATATTTTCCCTTTAAAGGCATATATGCTTTTATCAAAAAGCTTTTTCATCAATTTCAAGGTTTTTCTTTTATATTTTGCTCATCATTGCATTATATTTTTAGAGTTTTTTTTTCCCAATACGGTGAATTCAGTTCTCTAAATATAATCAGTTAAAATATTGTGCAAACAACCACAATGAGAGTTAAAAAATGCAGTATAAAAGCACTTCTACCAAAGATATAGTAGTAATCGTGATTAGGATTTTTTTTTTAAATTATACTTTGTGTAATATTTGTCAGTTGTTATTATTATTTTTTTAATCCTGCAGATTTATTGCTTTGACTTCTAGCTAAAGTATAAATAAGTTAATTATCTTGCAAAAAACATTAATAAAATTCAATTTCGTTACAATGAAAAATATTTATTTAAAAAATCTGCTCTATAATTAAAAACAATTTTCATTTTCTTTTTTTTTTTCAAAATACACATTTCTTTTGTATTTAATTTATAGTACTTAAGTGTAAATATCTCCACTTTTCTCTCAGTCATGTGTATAATTTCCCCCCTTTCAAAATAAAATGTTGAACTAAAATAGGTCACATGAATCAAAAAGGCTAATAACAAAAAGCTTTTTTTCTTCTTCTTTTTTTAGATGGTTTGTGGTGAAAACTTAAGCTCCGCCCCCGAGAAGCTAAAGCAACAGGAAGATAATCGAAAACGAGCGCTGGCTGGAAGGAAAGCGGCGGAGGCCGAAATCTTTTCCACATCAAAGTCGCTGCTCGGCCGTAAACTTCAGCCTGGACTCGACCTGCCACCTCTGACCCGGTTCTGAGAGCTATACGTGGCAGATAAACGAACATGCTCTCGGAACTAAAGTGAGCTCTCTTGCCACTAAAGAGAGAAAAAAGGCAGAGGTAAGTTTTTTTCATGGGGACTATCGAATACACAAACCTGCGGAGGACTACAGTTTCGCCGCGTTGCTCTTTTATGTTTAGGGGAACAGATGTGAAAGTTAAAGGCGGTGATGTGTCTCCTCCGCCGCTGACTATAGTCCCCCGGTTTTTCCTCCGCCACGTTCAGACCAATGATCAAACACGTGTGTGTGTGTGAGGTGGAAAAATGCGTGTGGCCTGTTTCTGCTGCATTTTCTTGCTCTAAATTAACAAAGGAGTGCCACAGAGGAGCACCACGTGTCTGCCCCGGCCTGCTGATTTCACATGAACATCCGCCCACTGGTCTTCAGAGTCGTCGGCCTGCTCGCTTGATAAAGCGGCGAATGAATGAGACATGGGTGGTGAACGTCTGGCTTTGTCTATCTGATAATCGATACTTTTCTCTGTGATCACGAGCTGTTGTCATGCGCAAACTGGTCCAAGAAGCAACGGCTTGTATTAAAGAAAAGTAGTGTTTAACTCTGGACTGGGTCACTACTGAAAAGTAAATACTTTTACTTTGATTTTATAATGTATGGATTTATCCATTTTCATTTCTACGTATTATTGTTTAATTAAAAAACATGTTTACATAATTCCAAACAATCAAAGGTGAAATTGTATATTTAAAAGCATTTTTTTTCCATTAGACAAAAATAAAGTTTAAGCAAAATGCTCCATTTGTTGGTGCTCTGTGCAATAGTTTCTCAAATGTGCACTTTTGTCCCACTAATGTGCAGAAATCGATCTTTCTGCGGCTCTTTTGTCCTGAAAAGTCTTAGTAAAGGCAGAGAAACTGGCTGCAGGAAAATGAAATACTAAACCCACAAAAGAAGTTTTCTACAAACTGAAGCAGCTTTTTATCAGACAGCACAAAGGTCACAGATCACACTGGGGATGGGATAAATCCAGTCATCCATCAATGTCAAACCACTTCCACTTATGATTTAAAAACCTTAAAGTTCTGCTCCAATTATCTAGTTTAAACGTGTTCACAGTGGTCTTTTAATTATGATTAGACTGTTTTTAGTCAAAATGTAAAAACCTTTTAGGACATAGTTTCTGCAAGCGTTCATTAGAAATTTACCTTTGTGTTGTGGGCGGGACTGTTGTCATGGAGTAAGCCTGCGCTGACTTCCCATGATCCCCTTGTTTACTCCAGGAGTCAGGAGGTGATGGTAGATTGCAGGCTATCATAAATAACCAAATATATATACATATATTTTTAAAAATCTGTAGCCAAATGCCAAACACTCCTGAATTTCAATTGCTCTTATGGCGATGGCATTTTATCCTGTGCTTGTAAACCGTCAGCACAGAAAAAATCCCACATATGCATTTTATTTTTAAATACGCCGTTGAATTTCATTAGGCATAAAGAATACATGATATTTAAAAATTCCTATTAACAAGTGCTAAACCAAGTGTTTAACAGACTAGATTTATTTGTGTTAACTACATAATACTAGCATATATAAACTCATTCTATTGACGTTTAAAATCTAGACAATTATCCTGTTTTTTATCAATACTTATAGTAATGAGTGTTGTGTAATTTAGAGAAAAAAAAAACAATTCAATGAGTTACCAAAGCTGCAAAACAAGATTCCAGATGCAGGATTTGAACCTTCCAACAAACACTGTATGTAGGACAAAGAGCAGTCGCCACAAGAGCATTTGAAAGCAGCATGTTGATTGGGTGCCTTAATGACTACAAAAAAATGGATTTTTATTGTCTGCAACTAAGAAGGCTGGATGGCTGTTTTGATATTTTTAATAGTTTATTATCAACTCAATTCAAAATAATTGTCTGACCCGCTTTAAAATCTGCCTTTCATAATAAGTCTCTTAATAAAATAAAATTAATTAAATACATTTAATATGAAATATAGTTTAATAATAAATTTAAGCTCTTAAAAATGAACACTCAAACACAATTTTCATCAGAGTGGGTCTTTATCAAAGCAGCGTATGGATCTAAAAACAATTGAATGAAATGATGTGTTGCTTTACAGTTTGAGGTTTCTGTGTAAATGTGGGATGATGCCCTGAGTCTCGTCTCCCAGGCTGAGCATGGCGCAGTGCACCGGTCTGCAGTACGAGCCGGTGGCAGAGATCGGTGGCGGCGCTTACGGGACCGTCTACAAGGCTCGGGACATCGAGAGCGGCAAGTTCGTCGCCCTGAAGAACGTACGTGTCCAGACGGACCAAAATGGCCTCCCGGTCTCCACGGTCAGAGAGGTGGCACTGTTGAGGCGTCTAGAGCAGTTTGACCACCCCAATGTGGTCAGGTAGGAGAGTACTCGCAGGTGTTTCGTCTAAAATATTGCTGCCACCACTTCACTTGTGCTTCCTATTTTCATCCAGGCTCATGGATGTGTGTGCCACCAAGAGATCAGACCAGGAAACCAAAGTCACTCTGGTGTTTGAGCACGTGGACCAAGACCTGAAGACGTATCTAGAGAGAGCTCCAGCTCCAGGGTTGTCACCAGAGCGCGTGAAAGTGAGTCCTTGAAGAAAAGGTTATAAACAAATGACGGCGATTGTTAGAAACTGATTTACTTATCATTTTTTTAATGAAATGTCTCTGTGACTTCAGGACTTGATGAAGCAATTGCTTTCTGGCCTCGCCTTCCTCCACTCAAACCGCGTGATGCACCGAGACCTGAAACCCGAGAACATTCTGGTGACCAGCCAGGGTCAGGTCAAGCTAGCAGACTTTGGCTTAGCGCGGATATACAGCTGCCACATGGCCCTGACTCCTGTGGTAAGATCTGATGTGTGTTCACGTCTTTACCATCATCATCATAGCCGTTTTATTGTTTTTTCTTTTTTTAATGACCGCAATGGAGACAAATCAAGTCACACAGGTTCATTATTTCATTTGTTTTTGCAGTTTTTATTGGTTAATTTTCTTGGAGTAGAAAGCATTGGGTAAAATAATTTTTGGTTAAGACTAGTCCTGTCAATCAATTCAAAAAATTTATCAGTTTAATCACACTTTTGGGTTGTGAGTAATCATGATTATACCATGGTTTGGGTGAAACTAATTCTGATGTGGAGAAAGCATCATTGACTATATATGAGAAGTGGACTAAGTGACCCCTCCCCCGTCATGCTTCAAACAGGAAGTATACCTGCTGGCTAAAAGAAGGCAAAATCCCATAGACTTCTATAGAGAAATAAACATCTATTACTGTTCTTTTCTTAGTCAGAATAACCATTCTTTCTCTACTATCCTCGTTTTTTCATGTTTTTTTTTCACAAGATTTTTGCTGTAGTTATAAACTGGCTAGTCAGATGCCTCAATAAAAGTAGCAGATTTTGGCCTGCTTTCAAGAGGTAGGGGTGTGGCCTTCCAACAAGCACACTCCTGATTGGTGAGAGTAGTTGCCATAGAAATGTTGACCCATACAGATTCTGACCAATCAGTGCTTCCAGACATCCTTTGGCTCCAACATGACAATGTCTGCAACTTGAAAAAATAGCAACTGAATTGACTTCATTTTGTTGGAACAGGAAGTACACAATTTTTCTTGGCACTGCACGTTCAAGTGGTCACTTCCAATAAAAAGTCTATGTAAACACGCATGTGCACGCATTTCATGCTTCCATGATCAAAACTCTCGCCTTCACGTTTCTTTAGCTGTTTTCTGGCTGTACATGCAAAACACACTTATTGAATGAGTGTAAGGCATTAAACTTGGAGTGTTGAATTATTGTGTTAATTGTGAATAAATTAGCTACAGACAAATTAGCACATTATTAGTTTTTTTAATCATGTTCATTTCATTTTTAATCCATGAATGTTGTCGTGTTCTCAAAAATAAAACGAGCGTTCAACTGTTTTAGTTGCATAAGTGTCTGTGTCCTCTCAGTGCTCTATATCCTCCTGCCTGTGTGTTTTCCCTTATTTTTATCTGCAATGAAACGTAAAACATTTAACAAGTTGTAGATTTAATCCAAGATCTTTAGAAAACAACTTAAAAAAATGTTTTTGTCATATGTTAAGCTTAGATGAATATGGACCTCTGTGAGACGGGAATATGTTTGTGCTGCAGGTGGTGACGCTGTGGTATCGACCCCCCGAAGTTCTGCTGCAGTCCAGTTACGCCACTCCTGTGGACATTTGGAGCACGGGCTGCATCTTTGCCGAAATGTTTAGACGCAAGTGAGTGACAGAAATGACTGAGACAGCAGAATAAAAGCGTGAGACGAGATTGAAATAAATCCGCTCCGTGCATCATAACACAGAGATCTGCAAAGTGTACTGTTTGCCTCTTTAAAAAGTTACTCAAGCAGATTCTGGTTTAAAAAAAGGAGCTATAGATATTGATTATCAATGAATTCAAAGGTTACAGAGACATCTGCACACCTTGAATGTTTGTCCTTCCAAAGAGAAACTTTACACACAACATTTTGATTTATCTTTTAGTTTTATGTAATAAATCAGTTTATAACTGCAGTTTAGGTCAGAATTCTTAAGGAAGTATACGGTTCACTTTAAAATATCTTTATTTTTACTGAAGATCTCATCTGGCATCCTTCAGAACCAACAGTCTATTTTTGTTAATCATATTTTGGGAAAAATCAATGGAAAAGTTCTATCTTTGCATAATTATTGGTGACTAAATCATATTTTATGTTACTTTAAAGCAGTGGAGAATTTTTAATGAGAAAAGTAAAGATAGTTCGAATAGCTGCACAGTTCATACATATAGAAATGTGAGATTGTGCTAAATTCATACAGAATGAGGCACAAAATCCTTTGAATATTTGCTTCTTATAAAATAATATCATTAAATGATAAACTAGAGGCATATTTTATAACCTAATTGGATTATATTTCCTGGAACATTATGCTAGGGATAAAATGATTAATTAATGAAATAATGTTGAGTTTAATTAAAAAATGTTAAATATATTTCCCTTAAAACTTTTTTTTTTCCTTTTTTCAGGGAAAGACTAGCTTGGTTGGTTTTTATTGTAGAATCTCTTAATTTATTAGAGAAAGTTCCACATTAATTGAGTTAAAACTTTCTTAGTCAAGCAAAACTATCCTTTAATGAAAGTGTAAAAAAATAAATTGTGTTAATTTAGTAGTTGAGGAATAAAAAGCTCCCAAGTTTCACACACATTTTCATTGATTTCTGCTTACTAATCTAAGCAAAAACCTAAAACCCAATCCTCACTAGACTGTTTCCTCGTTCTACACTCTCTTTGGTAGACCTTTGTTCTGCGGAGAGTCAGAGATGGACCAGCTTGGCAAAATCTTTGAGTAAGTACCAGAGAATTCTACCCGACCACATGGACTGAGAGGATGGTCTGTGGAGCTCCAGTTTGACTGAAACTGACTTGTTCTTGCAGAGTTCTTGGCTTACCCCCAGAGGAGGAGTGGCCCACCGATGTTACCGTGTCCAGAAAAAACTTCCCCCCTCTCATGGCTCGCCCAATAACTGATTTTGTCCCAGAGATCAATGAGGAGGGGGTCCAACTATTGCTGGTAAGATTCTGAGTTTGAAACATTAAGACATGCTGTCCCACATTGAGACATTAACCAATAAATGAAGCTCTTTACCGTTGATTTGTAGGTTTGTACATTTTTCTGTGACACGTTCGAGAATGTTTGTTTTTGAACACACTTTCAGCACACTGTGTTCACACTACGCAACCCGATACGAGCGCATGAGCTCACAGTTGGAGGAGGCTTGGTGCAAAATGTTCAAGCGGCGCAGATCTTGTGAATCTTACTCCCAGCTTTTTCTTTCACAACTCTGTTCCGATAGTGTAATGAATGTGTCATATAATTCCGGCAATTATTAATTTCTCCTTCATGATCAATTTAAAAATGGCTGCTACTTCTGTGTTTTGAGGACGCCATTCATATGTCACTACCAAATCCGAGTCCCTGATTGGTCAAAGTTGAACTAACTTTTGATGAGCGCTTAATCGCCACGTTTTGTACATAGACCCTGAAAACAAAGCTCTAAACTTGCATATCGACGCGTGAACGCAAGAGTTTTTAACACAGAAGCCCAAAATGCGCATATTCGTGCACGTACTAAGACTTTTCAGTAAAAGTAAAATTTAATCTGGCCCTCCAGACTGGAATAAATTATATTGATAATCCTTATTAATGTTTTATTTCCCTGAAGTTCTGGAGTCTATAAATAAATTGACCTTTTTGTAGTGTCGTGTTGGAAAATGTGTCAGTTTTCTGACATTCATGTGTGTTTTCAGAGTCAAACTGATATGTGTACAATCATTTAATCCCCACATGAAAGCAGTTTTTACTCTAAACTTGTACTTTTCCTTGAAGGACATCAACCCATTGGTACGACAGACACTAAAACAACAACAAAAGATGCCAAGATGTTTTGTTTTACAATAATATACATTTTTAAATCTAATTGAAAGTATGTTTTTGTCCAGGTTCTGTGTAATTTCTTTCTCTAACGAGGTGAATCACCAAAACACTTCACACATCTGCTCCTGGTCCAACCCTTCTCTCAAATTTCAGAACCCTTTGGGGCCCACGAGTCAAAAAGTTTGCCCAGCTCTGTTTCTAGAGGCTGAACCGTCCATCTACCTCCAACATAAACTCCAGTGTAATTCACAAAATCCAGATTTTTTTTTCTCCCACATTTTTCCTAAAACTTTTGTTTATTTGGTCATACAGAGCGAGCAAACGTCTTGATGTTACATAAATCATTTCATGAATAAACCTGAACACGATGTAAAGAAAAAAAATCCTTGAATCTGAAACCAAAGATTAACTGATAAATCAGAACCTATAAAATCAATTTTATGGAAGTAAAATGCAAGGAAGCAAAAAGCTGTATTGAACTGAATTTAACCGTTAACAATTGAAAACAATGGACTTTAAAAGAAGAGGGAGTTTTAACAGAGCAGTGGATGACTGAAACCGAAACCAGTTGTGATGAGAAGAAACGGGAAACCTAGAATTACTACATGATTTGAAGAGAAACCAAAACATGACTTCACCTCAAAGTCCCCCCAACAACCCAAGAAACTCAGACACTAAAAAGGCACCAATTCTCACAGGAACCAGACAGCTGTATTCAACAGCTCGGCCTACTGTTGCTGACAGGAAAATGTGCACGGTTATCAGTCAGGCACCCATCGGCGTCAGATCCTGACTGATTACAGCCCATCCTTCAGAAAAGCAACGGTTCGTGACTGTCCAGTTAAGCTGCAGAATGCAGCAGAAGAGCAAAGTCTCACTGGAAGCAACAAACTGATTTAATAAGTTAAAGGCAAATGCCTAAAAAAAGAAGTGAAAGTAAAAGAAAGACGAGAACCTCAATGTGCCAAAGGTCTCATTGCAAAAAAGCATAAGTCAGACTTAATACGGTTAAGGGAATCTTCTAGCAGTTTTCTTTGAAATTGTTGCAAAAAATCAGAATTTAAAGTTAATTTACTTGTTAACAATAATAAGCTGCTTTTAAGTTCTCAGATCAGATAGAGTCCTTTATTACAACAGAGTATTAGGACATCATAGAAGAAAAAAAACACATATATGAGATTAAAGTTGTAAAACTATGAGAAAAAGTAAAACATTTACAACTATAAAGTAGCAAAATTATAAGAAAAGTCAAAGTTTTATGAAGATAAAGTTGTACAATTATAGAAAAATAAAATCAACATGAATTAAGTTATGTTTATAAAAAAGGCAAGATTTATTTATTTATTTATTTTTTAACAAAACGTTAAATTTAGTTTTCAGAATGTTTCAAAAAAGAGAATTTAACATTAAAGTTGAGGTCTCATTAGTGCTCACACACCTAGGTGTGTGTAATTTGTTTTCTGCATTTGACCCATCCACTTGGGGAGTGGTGAGCTGTCGACACAGCCGCACTCAGGAACAATTTGGGGATTTAACCCCCCCCCCCACCCCAATCCAACCCCTTCATGCTGAATGTCGAGTAGAGAGGCACTGGCTCACAGTTTTAGAGTCTGTCTGGATTTGAACTCACGACCTTCCAGTTTCAGACACTGAACCACGAGTCCACTGAGGTGATCAAAGTTGACCTTAAAGTTGACCCTTACAAACAAGTTGACCTTGTTTAGAATTTTGTACATAATTTTTGTTTAATTTAACAATTATATTTAAAAAAAACACCTTTTCATTGTAAAATTACGACTTTTAAAATAATATACTTATTATTTTATACTTATAAAATGTTGACTTTTTTCTAATAAGTTTACAACTTTATTTTCAAAGAAGTTTGACTTTGTTCTCATAGTCTTATGACCTTTTTCTTATAATGTTTCAACTTTTTTTCTAATTATTGATGAACTTTATTTAGAAAACTTTTCATAATTTTTACATATTTTCTTATTTATTGATGTATTTTTCTTTTATGGTGGCCATAATACCATTCTGTACGTCCTACTTTTGTACTCTGAGTTTTTCTTTTATTTAAGGAAAAGCAGCAAAAACCCCTTTAAGAAACGAGATCATAGTTTTGTGTTATTGGACATTTTTGAGAATTTCTTACTACATCCTAATTTGCTTTAATAATTTACCTTCACAACTGTGTATTTTGTGGCAATACTTTATCTTTTTGATAAAACCCAGCTTCTTCTTTTCAGATCTTTTTCTTTTATTATATTACACAATACTTTCACAGTAAACATGAAACTGTTAAAATAAAACCTAAATTCCAACTTTTAAATGTAATAATTTTTAATGCAAAAAAAATCACAAAAATTGAGATTTACAGTTCTTATGTTTTAATACAGAAATAAGAGGTGTATAGTTAATTAAAATCCAAAAACAATGGAAAGAAACAATAAAAAACTAACATGAGTTAAAAAAAATAATTGAGCTATAACCACTGGGAGCAATGTGGTGACATGTTAACCTTTAGACATTTTTTTTCAAAGGTAATCTAAGTTTTTTTCGTAATGCAAATAATTTAGTTTTTACCTTTTTAACTTTTTAGAATGATATTTTGCTGTTTCATTATTCAAGAAAGTATTTAACCGTTTTTCACTGATGATGAACTTTTTAGAACAAAGCCTCTAAACCTTTTTTTTTCCCCCCTCAGCAAATGTTGACTTTCGACCCTTTGAAACGAGTGTCGGCCGTGAAGGCTCTCGAGCATCCGTACTTCCAGGACGAGGAGCCGGCGACTCAGACAGAAAGCTTGAATCAGGGAGTAAAAAGCGCCGCAGGAGGCATCTGTGTTTGAGTTCAAGATTCCTTCTATTGATTTTCCGTGTTGTTCCTGCATCCGAATCAAGGTTTAAACACTCAGACAAGCGAGCTGGAGGGTCACCGGCACCGACGTGGAAGTGTCATCATCTGTGTTCCCTCTTTAAAGACAGAACCAGTGGTTTTAGTGCTGTCTTCAGCAGGGACTGATGGATCTAAAATGCTGCTCGAGTTGTTTTACAGAGTGTTTGACCAACCAGAGGGTTGTCCACGTATGTTAGTGTTGGTTCTAAAGGAACAGGAACGCCTTTCATTTTTAACACAACTGTAGAGATCAGAGAAAATGATTCCTAAATGTTTCTAGATCATGTAAAATAGGAAGAAGAACTGTCTAAAGTATTTAAGCGCACAAAGAAGACGCACATTTCAACATCACTGGTGTTACCCCTTACAGTCTTACCAAGTACAAGTATTTTTTTATGGGCTTCATTTCATGCTTTTAGTAAATTTTGTTCCGTTCACCTGAAATCAGCCAGTTCTGCCACGCCGTTGAGTCTAGAAAAGTGTTTCAATCGCTGTTGTTTTCTGTGAAAAAATGAATAAACGCAACACATGAACAGATCTCACTGTTTTTGTTGTTATTAAGCTCTTAAATGTTCGATCATTTAGGTTTTAACTTTTTTTTTTAGGTTGACTTTTCTTCAATGAATCTTTTTTTTTCAATAAAAAAAGGTAAATATGATGCAAAGGATCAAAAACGTGTGACACAATCTGCTTTTTAGGAAGCACAAGATGATTTAATGTTTCAGAATACATGATTAATTACAGAGTTTAAATAGAAAGGAAAAAGAGTTAAAATCAAAATGTCAAAATCAAATTGGCTTCAATCTCTTTTTTTTCTTTAAGTTTTTAATGTTGGAATTTCCAACCTATTTTCTAATGTTTTTATTTTTAATTTTTGGAAGGACTGTGGCCTCATCTGCTTCATGTCAGTGTTTTTACATTTAAATGTTCCTTAAAATGAACTGTCTCT
>NC_050516.1:12386630-12387269 GCF_002922805.2 Oryzias melastigma | reverse complement strand
AACTGCTAAAAAAAAATCAACTCTAATTTGTAAATGTAATCATTCATTAATGCAAAAAAGTCACAAGAATTGAAATAAACTTTTAAAATCAAAGGTATACGTTTCATTTAAATTAAAAAAAACAAGCAAAGAAACGAAGAAAAATTAAAATTTGTAAAAGAATAAATGGCCTATAACGAACAGGAATAACGTGGTGGCATATTAACCTTTTGAGATTTTTTCCAAAGTAAATTTAAGTATATATATGTAGATATATGTATATAGATATACATTTCATGCAAATAATTTATTTTTAACATTTCAACCTTTTTAAAATGTGCCCTCATTGGCTTCATGTGTGGGTCCCATGCAGCAATGAAAGTAATGACAACTCTCAGATAAATGCAAACACAAAGTCTCAATCAATCCTTTTTCATTTTTTATTTTATCCATCAACTTACTTGATGATTTCCCCTTTGTGACTCCTGCTGTCAGTCAGTTAATAGCTGATTGATAGAAACCTAAATCCAAAAAGATATATATGTCTTACTGAAAAAAACTGAAAATGTTGTATCCTGCCAAAACTTTGACATTTTATATCATATTTAAAACATTTTTTGAGCTTTTAAGTGTATTATACTGTTCATTTCTCACTATAAA